>NC_042999.1:54646287-54648787 GCF_006345805.1 Octopus sinensis | reverse complement strand
ATTGTTACATTACTGGATAGGGGATTGTGGAGGGGAACAAACAGGAATAGCAATAAAAAAACAGCCTACAAAAGTTGTCCCATTGAAGTTCATTTACCTGTAATTAGCTAAAACCATAAACATTTCCCAACGATCCCTTTTGTCTCACGTGAGAGTGAATTTAAAACATGTCGGAATATTTTCCAACCATACCCCTTTCATAGGTTTCAAATTCAGTCGAATACTTAATGAAGTTTGTCTACTTAACCGACATTACAATGTCTGTGTGTCCCCTCTAACCTACTTATTTATGTAACACACTAGACACACTCATGTTACCAGTTTAACTTCCTTAAATTTAACTTATTTAACTTATTCAAGTTATTAAATTTATGTTTAACTTATTTAAATGTAAGTTTTCCTTACAATAATTCATTTAGCAGCTTGAACATTTATTTCAATGATTATCATTTCTACTTAATGAAAAAGGAAACTTGATATTCCAATAATAATCAGTGCTGTCCCCAAGAGGCTTCTGGCACCAGTTGCATTATCTTGCATTATCGGCATCGAAGTGCTTGGTAGAATTCACATGTAATACCTAGTATTACTCGATTGGGATTGTGACATGAGCATTTCTACTTTGATTCATTTCACTGGAAAAATATGAGAACGATCCTCCTCTGACTGATATGGGACCTCATTGCTCCGGGCTGAAGACTTCTTTTTTGGATTCAGAAACGTCATGGATTCAGTGAAAGAACGAGTAAAAGACGATCAAAAGTTGGTTTGGTCGGATGGGGCTACAAGACTAACCCAACCACCCGTGACTGTGAAGAAGCAGACCGTATTATGGATCACTGCTTTGCCTGCCCTCCACTACCCAACCTCAGCAGCTCAAAAAACCTGGCAGAGTTCTATAAAAATGCAAAGAACTGTGCAAAGAAATGGTAAACTGCCATATAACCATTACACTTTGAAGAACTGAAAGAACTGTTTTATTTAAAAGATTTAATGCCCGGTTTAACTCGTGGACTGTTTCACAATTACGGTTGGATGAAAAAAAGCAATAAGAAAGAACCAAAACACTAGGCTCTCCGTCGGTTACTACGGTGAATGTATCAGTTGATCCAATCAACGGAACAGCCTGCTCGTGAAATGAACATGCAGCTGGCTGAGTACTCCACAGACACGTGTACCCTAAACGCAGTTCATTAAGAGATTCAGCGTGACGCAGAGTGTGACATGGCTGACCCTTTCAAAGACAGGAACCTTAAAGATAAGGTAACAATGACTATAAAGGCTTCTTCGTTCAGGTGATCTGTTTCACAGGTCACTGAAGCAGAACGGACGATGGCTAAATAGCGAAAACGACAATAACAACAGCAACAATGAGGCTATTTAATGTGTTGTTCAAAGATTTGTAATAAGAATGTCTTCTGCATCTGAGAAACGCGCGAAGCATTTTTAAAGGCGATTTATTGAGTATCTTTTGCATTTACTCTGCGTTTACTGGGCTCAACCAACGCACTCGGCCAAGCTGGAGCGCTGTCTACTAGGATTTTAGTCGACTATTAAGTGAAAAAAACAAAACAAAAACAAAAAAGTCCGGGTAAGGTTGTTTTATGGAAGACCAGCAGCCGCTCATGCATACCAGCCTCCCCTGTCCGTGTCACTGATGTTATCCAAGGGAAAGGCAAAGGGACCGATACAGCTTGGCACCAGTGACGTCGCAACTCATTTCTACAGCTGAGCAACGTGAAATAAAGTGTCTTAATCAAGAGCACAACACACAGCTGGTTCTGGTAATCGAACTCAATACCTCATGATTGTGAGTCCTGCGTCTTCATTATATGCCAGCATAAAAATCGGTGCCATCAGAGCCACTTCCATTTACAGACGAGTTAAGCGCCTGAATGCTTGTGTGTACGCACACACACACACACACATATATATGTATATATGTATGATACTGTAGCTTTTGCCTGAGACAAAATCTCTTCATAGACATGTATTAGAAACACAATATCTATCGGAGCGAGGCGAACACCTTTGCTGCAGTGACTGCCTTTCAACGGTGTACATACATTTATTTTCACTTCCTTTCACCCGTAGAACCGTTATGGATCGTCATTCAAGTGTGCTAAGAACACCCGCAGCATAAGATGTAAATAGTCACAAAGGCGAAACGTGCATAGGAATCAAATGGTATAAACAGCATTTTGTGTTTATCGTTCATACGTAAATATTGCATGTAGCTAGAACACTCTATAATGAAATCCTTTGGAAGGATAACCCCAAAGACAAAGAAATACGAAACCACAATGGATAGGAGTAATAGATCCAGACAGCTACCGTTCAAGCACTCTTGCACAATCCAAATAATCCAAATTCTGGCTAACCACATCGAATGATATGGAATAAGATGGGGATTATTTACGGTAAATAATCATACAGAATTTCCCCCCATGGCTGAATCCTGAGGTCGCTTCAATGGATTTTAAACAATTGACAGAGTGTA
>NC_042999.1:54636287-54638787 GCF_006345805.1 Octopus sinensis | reverse complement strand
GAGTGTGTATTTGTATATATATATATATGTCTATGCTATGTGTATATATGTGTGTGTGTGAGTGCATGGGTATATGTGTGCAGAGGTGTTTGTACATGTATGTGTGTGCATACATATGCATATATATTTTATTTATCTGCGTTTGTATATATATGTGTGTATGTGTTAGTGAGTGTGTATTTGTATGTATATATATATATATATATATACTTTATATATATATATATATGTCTACATATGCACATATATTTTATTTATGTGTGTGTGTATATATGTGTGTGCGTGTGTGTTTGTGAGCGTGTGTTTGTATATATATGTCTGTGAGTGTGCGTTTGTATAAATTTGTGTGTGTGTGTGTGTGTCAGTGTGGTGTCTACATACATGCATACAAACATGCGTGTGAATGTGTGTGTATCGATGGTGTAATGTATCACGTCCGTTTGCTCTACGGGCACAAATAAACGTCTGTACTCCGACTGAAAGAGTGAACATTCACACAGATATAAGATGTCAGCCGTGATATCCTCTCTATAACAGTATCCTAGCCTCTTCCAAAAGCCACACAATGACACACTCCATCAAATATAGCCACACAAGAAACACCAATCAACAAATGGTTTAGGAATAAGTTAGTTGATGAAACTCAGTGATGATAATAATAATAATAATAATAATAATAATAATAATAATAATAATAATAATAATAATAATAATAATAATAATATGCCCACGGGAATATGGCGTAGTCGTTAGGAGCGCGGGCTACTAACCCCAATATTCCGAGTTCGATTCCAAGCAGTGACCTGAATAATAATAATAATAATAATAATAATAATAATAATAATAATAATAATAATAATAACAACAACATCGAAAAATACCTTAGGAATGAGAACCCAGGTTTGAAATTTTCCCCCAAGACACCCGATGAAGGCTGGAGGGTATATCAGCCGAAATGTGTTAACAACAAACAAGATGAGGTCAAATATCCGTCAAATGTAAATAATGTACATAATTCCTCATCTCTTAAGTATAGAACTGAATAATAATAAATAATGATTCATTATGATTTTGGCTCCAGCTCTCATGTTACTTACTTTATCGACTCCGAAATGATGAAAAGACAAAGTCGACAAATAGCAATGTACCGTAGACTGAATGTAGCAAGCCAATTACCCAGGCAAGAGACTCCAGGAGTTCGAACAAAACCCAGGTTAAAACAACAACAACAACGACGGCAATAATAATATTAAAATGAACAATAAGGATAATAAAAGTAGCTCCATGAACTAAATACACCAGACATTAACTGATTGAAAATCAGCAAACCTCCAATAAAATGTATTTGGTAAATGAATATGTTGTCATAGTAACGAAGCTAAAGCATGTAGAGTAAAGCCGCCTAGCACAGATTGGCTTTGAACTCTGCTGTTTTAACGCTCTAGCTTACTTCTGCTGTTTACAGCAGTGCTTAGAAGGAAGGAAGGTGTGTAGCGTGTGATTGTCGCCTTGATCATGACAGAGTAAGTTGAGCAGAGAATCTGCTTCAAAGTTTACCAAAAACTTGGCGAGCCCTGCTCAGAGGCCTACGCAAAGTTTTCAAAAGTTTTCATCGTTCTCGACACAATCAAGAAGATCTTGTGCAACTGAAACCCGACTGTTTTTTGGGTCATCTGAAAGCAGTTTTAGCACAAACTTGGCAGACACGCGTCACATACCCAAATCTTCAGTGATAATGGACTGAACTGAACCGTAACTAACCTGTCCATCTTCTGATAACTCACGGATGGTGATTTGACGACTTCCCCCCACAGCTGCACGCACATCTAAGATGTTTTTCTCAGTTCTGCAGGTTGCGGGTCTCCAGAACGTTCGTCACTATCGACATTTTCTCGGCCACCTTGGAACCGTCTGAACCACTCGTTCACTTGTGTGCGCCACATACACTCTTCTCCATATACTTTCTGCAACTTTGCGTAGGCCTCAGAGCAAGTATCGCCACGACAACTTTCTCTGTCATGGTCAATGCGACGATCACACGCCACGCACCTTCTCTTCAAGCACTGCTATAAATAGTGGAAGTGAGCTAGAACGTTAAAACTTATAAACAATATGCACAGCAGAGTCATTCTGTCTCTAGAGGTTTTACACTGGATGCTTTAGCTCAACTTTCTCGAACAACAGTCCGGATACTTATTGTCTGGACCTCCTATATACTGGCGGCAGAAGAGATCTTTTATATTATTATCTTTTGTTATAATTAAAATGGAACACAAAATATATGGAATCTATTCATCAATAATGGTTAAATATAAACATTATGGATAGACTAATATTATAACCGCGAGCTATGATCTCTGGATATGTTACAAATGGTCAATATGATTGAAAGATTTCAATGGAAATATGACAATGTATAGCATCCACGACTCTAACTCTAACACTGGCCATACAGATACGACATTCGTTCGCCGATTTGCCATGCATTTACAACGTGGAT
>NC_042999.1:54506287-54626287 GCF_006345805.1 Octopus sinensis | reverse complement strand
GTGAAACCTCTCGTCGTGCTCGTCACTAACAGTCCCAAGATTTGCAAGGAAAAGGTCCAAGTAAGAATTCAAGAAGTGGATTTTAGGCTCATATTGCACTACAAGGCATTGTATAATGTCAGTAACTCTTTCACGATGTCAGAATAGTTCTCTTCTCTATGATTCCCCCAAAACTCTCAGCAAACTTTCTTAAATGATAGCCACGCAGCTTTTTCAACACCATTGAGCTCTTCATGAAACTTTTGGTCTCTCATCAGCCCCCTAATCTGTGGCCCAACAAAAATACCTTCCTTGATTTTTGAGTCACTTACTCTTGGAAATTTAGTTTTCAAATACGTGAATCCCTTGCCAGTTCTATCCATACCTTTGACGAAATTCTTCATCAACCCTAGCTTAATATGCAAAGAAGGCAAATTTTCTCAGAATCAACAAGGGAAGGATTGATGACATTCTTCTGTCCGGGAGTCAGAGATCATTTCGGCCACATTCTTTTCATAATGATTTTTCTCATCCTGACTGTCCCACTCACAGAGAAAGCAACAAAACTTGGTGCAACTCAGCTGCAATCCAAATAAAAGCACCACAACCTTCAGGTCACCACAAATATTCCACTTATGTTCCTCAGAATTCATTTTTTGCAACAGAAGCTTCACACTTTCATATATTGCGTTCGTGTTCGCTGCATGGGCCAGAGGGAAACTTATTTCCATTGTAGAGTAAAACTGCTTTCAAGCTTACTTTTGAGGAGTCAATAAACAAACGCCACTCATTCGAGCTATATTTGTGGTTAAGTTCCTCCATAACAGAATATACATCATTACAAAATACCATACCATCATCAAGTGAGAAAAAATTTGCACAATCACAATGCCGAGAACGATAAAAACTAACTTTGTTGTTTTTCTGGAGAAGATTCCAGCCTTTTAACCTGGAACCAAGAAGTTCAGCTTGCTTTTTCGACAAGTTTAAATTCCGCACAAAATCATTCAGATCTCCCTCATTCGACAAATGTGGTTCATTTGAAGAACAGTTAGGCTCAAAGTCCATGCCTTCTGTTTCATCCTCTACATCTTCATTACTTGACTCGCCGTCACTGAGTGTCGTTTGTTTTGGCGGGTCAGGTACAGGTAAGTGTTGACTGTGAAGTACTGGTCTCATAGCAGATTGTAAATTAGGATATTTTACAGTATGCTTGCATTTTGATGTTATACTTTGTATATTCTTCATGCAGAAGTAGCAACCTGAAGTGTGATCTTTGGGCTCTCTCCAAATCATAGGGATGGCAAAAGGCATATGGCGTGAACCTGTGGCCCAAGCAGTGAGAAACTTGACACAGATTCCACAACACACATGAGGGGCCCAACTTTTATCCTGGTCACCCATTTTGCAGTCAAAATAATGCTCATAGCACTTTTTAATCAATGGCGTTAAAAGCTGTCTATGTAACTTGAATGTTAAGTCATCGCAAATATAGCAGAAGTTGTTTGCGATGTTCATACAGTTTCTTGGCATTATGAAGGTGAATGGAATATGCGAACTTAGTACACAACTGCATACCTACACTTCAAGGACAGTACTGACAAAAAATCCGTGACTCATCGACTCAGCATTGACAAGCTTCAGGGACTCACTGACTCAGATAGCTGGATTTATGATTTCACTAGGTTAATTCTATTCATAAACTGTGGATGATACAGATAATTTGACATTATTTTTGAATTCTGCATGCAAAAACATACAAGATCCAGATATTCTTTTTCTTGGGACAAATTCCAGTAGACCTTTGATTAGAGACATTCCATTAATGACCATCAAGCCCTTTTATCGAATACTTTGGACTGCATTGTCAAACGCTTCCTTTCTTATAAGAAGGTGGGGTTTAATTTGAGGGGGCATTATGCTGCTATTTCTAGCAGGTCAAGTGACCACTTAGTAATTGTTTATATGTTTGCCGTATTAATGTGTTAATTTCACAAGCTGTGCAGATGTTTGCAGTGTGTGTGTGTGTATGTGTGGAGGTATGTATGTATGTATGTGTATATGAGTATGTGTGTGTGTGCATGCATGTCTAAATGTAACATACGATGTAGGTACAAAACCTTTTCTTTCTCTCCCGATCACCATTGCCGCCACCACCAACACCAGTCATCATCACCATTAACACTACTATCAACAGCAGCAGCAGCACCACCACCACCATCACCACCGCCACCACCACCGCCGCCGCCGCCACCGCCACCCCGATCACCACCACCGCCACCTCAGTAGAGTCGAACAGACAATAATTGAATTAAGTTTTAACATATAGCCCCATTCTTTGCCAGATTAGATGTGTAGTAGCTTCATGCAGGCATAGCGTGGATTCGATCCTCGATCGCCAAATTTCACTTTACAGTTCAACAGCACTTTTTTTACAGTAAAACAATAGTTTTTTCTGTGAGTGACAGCAGTTACATTTGCCAGATGCCTTCGCTAAGCAGAATAATGGCTTTGTCACTTGACCCTTCTAACCTCTTCTATGCCACCAAAAGCTAGAATAGAGATAACAGACCTGCAACGAAATCTATTGTTCTCAACAATATGTCTATCCTTCTAGCTGGTTTTGGATAGTTATAAAAACAAGAACTCCGTAAGCCAGTCTGGCTGACCGACTAATCAAAACGCCGTCTCTGAAGGAAAAGGCACAAAGGAACAACTATGGTAACTCACCAACGAAGCAGTTGTTTTGTCCCATCACTCTCACTAACTCACTTTCTTTTCTCTGTCACATTACCATCTCTCTTACTACAACGAGATCAGGTTCACACATATACAGGCCGAAATTAACTTTCTTTTCCTTGCATGCTTTACGAACTGTTATGCTATTCCACTAACCGATCCGTCGTGGTATGGCATATATTAAAGTAACGGTAAATAAATATTTCTTTACAACTTCGATCACTGTTCTTTCATCTTTCACGTCTCACAACAGGCAATTGCAATAAATCTTAACCGTTACAAATGTGTTTCTCTCTACATAAAACATGAAATAATCTAAATAATCTGTATATATATATGAGTGTGTGTATGTGTGGATAATCTAGAGCTTCTCTAATCTCACCTGTGTTCTGTGTCGTTCAAAAAACCACCACCACCACCACCACTACTACTATTACTACTACAACCACCACTACTACAACCAGCACCACCGTTTGAACCATGACCACGGTAAAGACGAAGACAACGACAGTGATAACAATGGTGATCTTCCCCAACCGTCATTCCTCCCCACCGCCACCACCACCATCACGATCATTATAAAGCATGATTAAATATCATGACTTAAGATCCAAACACCGTAACTCCTGCTGCGGTGGACTCAGCCACCGGTGGTTAAGAATGTGCCCAACAAACTACACGGCTTTTCTCATCTCCTACTACTACTACAACAACAACAACAACAATAGCGGTAGCAAAGAAAGATGCCGAATTCTTGAGCTCCCCGTCTTACCTCTAACTATATATCACCCAGCAGCGCAGGCAGGACAAGACAAGACAACACCCACTGTTTGTGTTGATAAATGTCGTTTATAAAGGTTTGGCCTTCTCGATTTCTGGGGTAGATAAAAAAAGACAATGTAAGGATGAGAGGAATAAGGGAAGTGCAATAGGGGGAGAGTAGGAAAAGATAGATACATTGATAGATCGATAAATAGGTAGATAGGTAAATAGGGAGAAATATTATGTGTGTGTGTGTGTGTGTGTTTCTTTCTATGTATACATATTATATATACTAAAAGATATATAAGTATATATATGTATATGTAAAAAGTAAAAAATATATACAAACTGGGACAAGAACGTGAAACACCTAGAAGACGACACAAGAACCACAGGACGGGACATTCGAAGCCCTCAGTCATCAGTCAAGAACCGGATCATCTTCGCAATTTCGGCTGATTAATCTTGAGATTGCTCCGACCTGGGCAGCCCCCAAGGGAAATCTAAGCCAAGTGCATTAGATCCCTTGGAAGAAAGCTTCGAATGTATACAACACAAGGACGGAAAACGGACGATGTACACGAATAAAAAAACAAAAATACGTGAAAACAATAAGGAAAGCACGAATAAGAATACAAAAACGTAAAAACAATAATGGTAAGGATAAAAACAAAACCAGGACGTAGGACAAGGGTCTTTCGACAGGACGAGTTGAGTTTGGGGCTGGCTTGTAGAGTTGTGCCTTATGGCCACATATACTATATATATAAGTATATATATATATATATATATATATATATATATAATATATATATATATAGATATATATATATATATACTATATATATAAGTATACTATATATAATGGCAAATATACGTCACGATATGTATATATATATATATAATATATATATATATATTATATATATACTATATATATAAGTATATATATTTAGGCTATAGTAGAAGATACTAGCCTGAAGTACCACGCAGTGGGACTGAACCCAGGACCATGTGGTTGGGAAGCAAGCTTCTTACCACACAGCCACGCCTGTGTCTATATCTACACAACCACACATATATGAAACTATTAGCAGCGCTTTAATACATGTATTGTGATCTTTAAATAATATTTGTGTCACTAGATGGAGTTCTTTTTTTTTCTTGCTGAATTTTCTATCACGGATCAGTACATTATATATATATATATATATATATAATATATATATATATATTATATATATATATATATATATATATATATATATATATATATATATATATATATAATATATAAACACAGCCTTTCCTGGTTAAAGGAAGGCGGTGGAGGCGATCTTCACGATGGATTCAGTTGACAGCAGGATCCGTTCCACACGCGACAGCAGGTGTTCGACATAAGCCAACTGGTCAGCAATGCTCGGGCACTGGACGAGTGCGTGCAGGACCGTCTCATCGTCCTGTGCGCATCTCGGAATGTTCGGCTGTAAAGCTCCTTCCCCGGTAGCACTGCCAGGCCAGAGATTTTTGGAAATTATCCATCAGTCCCGGGTCAAAATTTCTCTGGAAAAGGGTGGCTAGCTGATGATCTTCGACGCCCAAGTTCTCCCCAAGAACGTCGTCGCACTTTTCTTCCATTAACCCTCTATAAAAAAACTAAAGTGATCGTTCCACGTATCGCATTGTCCGATTGGCTGAGGGATGCAAGTGCTTGAAGACATTCCACTTTCCAAGTGCTCCCTTCGGTCTCTGTTTTACCCAGGACTGCAGCTCCGTTAAATAAATAAAAAGATGGATAGCTAGATTTACAGACAGACATAAATAGAGTGATAGATAGATAAATGGATGGAAAGATAGATAGAAAAATAGATAAATGGATGTAAAGATAGATAGATAGATAGATAGATAGATAGATAGATAGATAGATAGATAGATAGATAGATAGATAGATAGATAGATATTGAGACAAAGAGATAATTAAGTAAATGTGGGGAGAGATGGGATAAAGAAACACATGAGGCAGCGAGGATCCACTGAAGAAGTTATTTAACGACAATATCAATCATGTGACCCGATCATTTTGACCCCTGAAACTTTTATTTATTGAAAAGATGTCACTAATCGAAAGGACACGATCAAGGCCTTTATAAAAAAGAAATATTTAGTTGGAGCAGCAGAAGCAGCAACTGTGACCATAGCAGTCATTGTTCGCCCTCCTCAAACAAAATAGGCCGACATTGTTGGAGTCCCTGTAAAGTTAAGAAGAGTTACAAGATGAAAGAAAAGTAGAAGGAGAATAAAGATGAGGCGGAGGAGTAGGAAAGGAATTGAGGAAGGAATAAATATGGCAGCAGAAAGGGCTAATAAATTACCGTGTATCCTATTATGATGGAGATTTGAGGGACTAATATGGTTAAGGTCAAACAGTTAAGTTGTGGACTACAATATACTGCATTATATGTGAGAGCAAACCCAGATTTGGGTCTTGACTAGTGAGGCGTCGATGGGAAAGGTTCATGTAAAATAACAACACACACATACACACACAAGTGTGTGTGTGTAGTATTTATATGGGTCAATGATTTCAGAGAGATATTTAGGGCACAAAGCAAAATCATGTATTGTCATGAGGTTGCTTATTGTAATATTAAATAGCTTTAGTTTACCTTATAAATTAAGGTTTACGAAGATATGCGTGTTTGCACACACACACACACACACACACACACACACACACACACACACACACACACACAGTGAATTGGCAAAGTCGTTAGAGCATCCGTCGAAAAGCATTGTGGTATTTTTCCGGTAGTTTACTGTCTGGGTTCAAATCTCGCCGAAGTCATCTTTGCTTTTTACCATTCTCAGGCGGTATTTAATGCACCTGCTTTGGCAGTAACGTTGGAACATCGGATTAGATAACTTGTTATGTTTGTTCCAGCTCTTTGCGTTCTGAGTTCAAATCCCATCAGGGGTGGTCGAATACACATATATTTTTGCTATATAAAACTTATTACAAAACAACGCTGATAACAATGTGTTTTCGCTTTACGTATCTTACAAATGAACACAAATTTTGACTGTATATAAATTAATTTAAGTCATATAAGTTATGGCGATATACACACACGCGCGCGCGCATACACACATACACACACGTATATATGTATATGTATGTATGTATGTATGTATGTATGTGTCATTGTTCAGTTTTATTTCAAAATATCTTGTCAATAGAGAAAGAGCCGATTTCTAACCTAGATCCAAAGCTCCTTCATTGGAATTTCAACATCAACAACAGGGTATTTTTGAATATTCTCATGCATGTACGTATGCAGGTATCCACCTTTGACTTTGTGACTATATAGCATGTATTTATATACAGCGTAAGTTAGGAAACCTTCATAACGTAGATAAACCTACAGTTATTTGTAAGCCTTAGTTGAAAAGAACATTGAATTAACTCTATAACTCAAGTAAAACTCGGACGCTCTTTTGAGATTTTAGATCCCTCCCAGTT
Source organism: Octopus sinensis (assembly GCF_006345805.1). Classification (NCBI taxonomy): domain Eukaryota; kingdom Metazoa; phylum Mollusca; class Cephalopoda; order Octopoda; family Octopodidae; genus Octopus; species Octopus sinensis. The sequence continues at coordinate 54,619,284 of NC_042999.1, read as the reverse complement.
ACATGACTCTGGTCATGCTGGGGCACTGCTTTGAAGGATTTAATTGAGTTCGTCGAACCTTGTAGTTATTTTTTAAATCTGGTACTTATTCTATCTAGCACTTTTGCTGAACCACTAAGTTACGGGTCAGAAAACCAACACCGGTAGTGTAGCGGGGGGTAAAAACACAAAGACACACACATACACACACCTAAATGAGGCAAGTAACCCACTCCTATGGCAAGCAGAAGAAGAGGAGACATTTAATTTGGTGCAACCTACCCTTTTTGTGTCGAAACCAATGCTCCAGAATCTTTTTCTGGATATTCGAAAAAGAATTACCTTTAAGCATAGGGACCACAGCATTTTATACAAGAACACCATCAAACTATCCTATTCCACCACACTGAAAGCGGGCAGTAGTGTAGCTGCTTCGAGGAAACGTTAGGTTCTGGGACCACTCCTCGAATAAACCTCAACCGGATCGTGTATATACGGTCATAAGTTTCATATTAACCCATCTCTGCTTTTATATTATGAATTATGTTGTGTTCTGTGTGAATATCTACTATTTAATTAACTGTGAGACCGATTATCGCTTTATATACAAACCAGGAAATTTATTAATGTTAGATTAATAATAGTTCTCTGGATAACCAAAGAGTAAGTGTTCCTAGTCTCAGAAGAGACAATCAACTTCGAAACAGATCTGTTAAAGAATTTCCATTTATTTTTCTATCTACTTAAGAATACAAAAGAGTGTTTGCACCCCTTAATATCCTCAACTACAATTTTCAGAGATTTCTTATTAACAAAACTTGGTGGTCCAGATTTTGGGTTATCTGCGAGAAAAACATTTCCCGAGCGAAACTAGCCATCTTTAGCATATCTCGACACTTAAAGCTTCTTTTTTAGAAACAGAACGAATATGTCTAGCCGTTTCCGTTGCTGAAGAGACTATTTTTTAACTCATACAGTGTGCAGTGTCTGATATAGCTTTGATCTATATTCGTTTTAAAACGGTAAAATCAATCTGAATTTAACCACTTTAGTATAAAGTAATCTGAAAAAAGAAAAATCCCATGGGAATATGAAAATTAAGTTGTAACTATTGCAAAAGTCGCCTCAAAGGGAACAGATCAAAAACGTGACAGGATTTTCTTTCCACCTTAATTTATACTCATACACAATGTTGTCTAGATATAGTAGAATCACAATCGGATAATTGCTCGATCGAAAACATTCCCAGCATCTCCTATGCATAACTGGCTTGATGTGTGTTCAAACTTTATCATTGTTATTAAATAACTTCCCACGTTGACGATATGCGATGATCGTTGACTTGATATTTATACAAGTTTTATCTAATATTGCCCCACCAATACAGGGATTAAGAGAAAGCTAAATGTTCTGTGAAAACATGTAATGAAACCCCAGGACGAAGCTCCTTGTATATCTGTATAAATATATACAGATAAAAGAGATATGCAGTTACGAATAGATACAGATAAAACCTGCAAAGGAATCTTATATGGTGAAATACGAAACCGTGTCTAATGGGTAAAACTATATCCCCTAAATACATCTGTATTTACCTTCTTCTTAGTTTCGATATTAAGTTCCCTGAAGAAGGATAAGGGTTTGCAATAAATGCGACTGTGTTAAAAGCAACGAAGACGACAATAACGCTACCCCCTTAAACAATAACACCAATAACCATAATTAATTTTATTCTAGGCCCAAGGCCTGAAATTTTCGGGAGGGGGAGAGTCGGTTACATCGACCTCAGTTCTCGGCCGGTGATTATTTTATCGACCCCCGAAAGGATGAAAGGCAGAGTCAACATCGGCGGAATTTGAACTTAACGTAAAGAGCCGGAAGAAATTCTGCTAAGCACTTTTTCCGACGTTCTAATAATTCTGCCAGTTCGCCTACTTATTGTTATAATGATAATGATGATAACAACAACAACAACAATAATAATAATAATAATAATGATAATAATAATAATAATAATAATAATAATAATAATAATAATAATAATGATAATCATAATAATAATTCGTTCGTTTATTGGCCACAAGGGCTAACAAAAATCAATTAAAACATAAAGGGACAAAACAGGATGAAAGTTACAAAGGGTTTTGTCCATTTGAAAAAGTCCGTGTACGAGAGCAGGATAACAACGAAATGTAAGTAACAATTAAAACTCCCAATAGGGGGGAGGGGCTTCGAAAGGTTACTCGTGGAAAAACCCATAAAAGCCACGGGAGCCTGGTCAAAAGGGGAGTAGAAAGCCCCTTTCTCCTTTTATATTTCCTTTTAATTTTCACAGGTGTATCCTCAGAATTGGTCCGTTCATACTGGTCATTCTTGCGACGCCTCATCATTGATATGACTGTCCCAATAGATATAAACGTATCTGTCAAGACCTACCAAAAACTGAGTAAGTATAAAGATCTTGAAATAGAAATTAGCAAAATGTGGAACCTGAAGACTAAAACAATACCTGTTGTCATAGGTGTCCTTGGAATGATAGCAAAAGGTGCTGATTGCTACCTAACTCAGATACCAGGAAACCCCGAAATTGCAGAAATTCAAAAGATAGTGCTCATGGGAACTTCTCATATCCTACGTAAAATACTTTCTATGTAATCTCAAATTTTAAAACAAACTTATAATTTCCTTATGGTTTCTTAAACATTCTCTAGAATAACACTATGTACAAAACCAAATATATGGCACCCTAGGCATAACACCAACATGAACTTCTAACTTGTTGTCTCTTGAGGTCTCTGAGTGAGGCTTGGAGCCAACTTGTACAAATACAAAGCAAAAGTCAAAGATAATAATAATAATAATAATAATAATAATAATAATAATAATAATAATAATAAATAATAATAATAATCCTTTCTACAATTGGCACAAGGCCTGAAATTTGGGGGTGGGGACTAGTCGGTTACATCGACCCCAGTGTTTCCCTGGTACTTATTTCATCGACCCTGAAAGGATAAAAGGCAAAGTCAGCCTCAGCGGAATTTGAATTTTGATCGTGAAAACGGACAAAATACCGCTAAGCATTTTGTCTGGCGTGCTAACGACTCTGCCAGCTCGCCGCCTTAATAATAATAATGATGACGATGATAATATTAATAATGCTTGTAAATACTACAAAATTAAATCCCATGACAAGTGGTACAGGCACCGTCTAGAGGGTGTAGTAAATGAGGAGGGTGTCACCATCCTTTGGAACTTCCCATTACAAACAGACAGATAAATTGACCCCAATCGACCAGACATTGTGATCGTCGCACACATATGGTTGTGATGCATGTGCCTGGTGTACCCTTACCAGACGGGTAGGTATGAATATGAACCTAGTATAGTACTTGAAAGTAAGAAATACAAGATGTGGGACTTTAACATTCAGACTTACTGGTTAATAAAAGCTAGAAGGCCTGATTTGGTAGTAGTAAATAAAGAGAATAGAAAGTGCCAGATAATTAGACTTTACAGTTACAAATGATGAAAAGATCAATATGAGGTGTATAGAAAAAATAGCAAAGTACCAGGACCTAAACACTGAAGTACAGAGACTATGGAAAGGGTGGGTAAAATGTATCGCAGTTTGTTATAGGTGTATTGGGAACTATCCCTAAAGATTTGAACAGATGGATAGAGGAAATAGGCATAAAACCCAGTTTAGTGCAGCTCCAAAAAAGAGAATTGTTAGAGACAGGTAGGATACTCAGGAGGGTTCTTGGCATCTAAGGTTACTTAAGCCCGACGTTGGAAATTTTTCTTTTCAAGCCGTCTAATCTTTTGTGCGTATATGAATAATAATAATGATGATAATAATAAGTGACAAGAACCAGAAAAGATTGAAAAGTACAGACTACTAAACTACTAAAAGACGAAATTGCAAGAATGTGGACTATGAGGAGAGTGTCTGTCATTCTAGTGGTTGCAGGGGTACTCGGAGCACTAACGACCAAGTTCAAGCAATATGTCAGAGAAATCGGAATTGACATAAAAGCAGAGCAAGCCCCCAAAACTGTTCTGCTGGGGACAGCTAGGGTTTCGAGATTGGTACTTGAATGTTGAATGTCTTTCACGGTAATAAACAACCAAGTATCAAAGCTTATAATGTGAAGAAAGAGATCCTGTGAGACCTCTGACAGCAGGCTGCTGGCCGCTCGCACAGAATCTACCAGAGCAAACAAGACCGAACGCTCTGACAAGTAAAACAACAATAACAACAATAACAATAACAATAACAATAATAATAATAATAACTATAATAATAATAATAAAGTCAATAATGCTTTAAATAAATATTGATTTAGTTATAAATCTATTTTTCTGAAAGAGTAAGAGTGAAGTTAATTGACAAAAAAGCCTCCTGTCCATAACTGGTAAATATTTTTTATCATCAACGAAACGCCGAAGAGAAATTTATCCACAGCAGCATTCGAACTCAGAAATGCAAGAGACTGACAAGGATAGCTCTGCCGTATCTTCAAAATTCTAGTCAACCGTCTCCATCTATCCATCTGTGTTCAGCTCCCCGTCACCGCCCTAATCAAAACAAATATTTATACAAATGTTACGTCTATTTCTCTGTTCTTATATGAAGCCAAATTCCTCTCATTTTGACCACAGATGTCGGTTGTCAAACTTTGGACAACTGTTCTTACATACTTTCTCTGTTGATCTTATGCTGTTCTAGCTTTTATGCATTTAGTTATTTATTATATTTTATTTTCTGTTCTCCCCCATTTCAAAGGCATTGTCAGTCAATGTTGGGAGCCCCATCTTTCCTGTCAGCACAGCTCTTCTATAACATCTGGTCTAATCAAGCTAACAGAAACATAATTAGTGTTTGCTGTCAACAAACAAACCTTTAAAATATCTGAGTTCGGACGAATGACGTTCCTCATGAGTGCGGCGGCGTTGATAATATCAGTCATGTTTATAGTGAAGATGATGAGATGGCGACAATGTTGGTAATAGCAATGCTGTTCCTAGTGTTGGTGGTCGCCTACAGGGGTCGTTAGTGTTGTTAATGGCGGTGGTATTGGTGATGATAGTAATCGATGATGTTGATGATATTAGTGTCAGCTTTTGCTACAACTATTTATGTTGTTCATCGTGACTTGATGATTGCTGAGATAGCAACGATCGTAGTCGTGTTAACCGATGGCGGTGGCGGTGGTGGCTGTTATGATGATGATGGTGGTGGTGGTGGTGGCTATTGCGATGGTTGTGATCTTATAATGGTGTTGAGGGTTCAGGAAGTGTCTCTCACTTCACACATACAACATTAAATCCTCTGTTTTGGCTGCAGCACAATTCCAAGTATGTATATATATATATAGATATATATATACATATATATATATGTGTGTGTGTGTGTGTGTGTGTGTGTGTGTGTGTGTGTGAGTGCGTGTGTGTATATATGTGTGTGTGTGCATCTATGTATATATATGTGTATGTATGTGTATATATATATATGTACACACACACACACACATATATATATATATATATATTATATATATATGATGTTCTTCGTTCGTGTTTAACACGTATTCTATAGGCTCTGTATTATATTTCGCGTTTTTTAGGTTTTATTTTTGCAAGGTTCTTGATGTAAAGTCGTGTTTTATTGTCGTGTTTTATTTTATTGTGAGCTGGGAAGATCATTACACCAATAATAACACACGTCTAGTTCTAATTCACTTCTTTTGTCATTATTATTATTATTATTATTATCATTATTATTATTATTATTATCATTATTATTATTATTATTATCATTATTATTATTATTATTATTATTGCGTACTGGAGTCGATCTAATCGACTGGCCCCCTCCCCCAAAATTTCGGGCCCTGTGCCTAGAGTAGAAAAAATTAGCTGGCAGAATCGGTAGCAACCCGCGCGAAATGTTTAGCGGTATTTCGTCTGCCGCTACGTTCTGAGTTCAAATTCTGCCGAGGTCGACTTTGCCTTTCATCCTTTCAGAGTCGATTAAATAAGTACCAGTTACACACTGGGGTCGATGTAATCGATTTAATCCCATTGTCTGTCCTTGACTGTCCCCGCTATGTTTAGACCCCTGTAGGCAATAAAGAGATAAATTATCATTATTATTAAGGCACCGAGCTGGCAGAATCGTTGGCACGCCGGATTAAATGCTTAGCGGCATCTCTTCCGGCTCATTACGTTCTGAGTTCAAATTCTGTCGAGGTCGGCTTTGCCTTTCATCTTTTCGAAACCCTATAACATTAGTCGATCAATGGATCGATGTAATCGACCACCTCCGCTTCTCCTAGAACTTCAGACTCTCCCAGTTGCCCTAAAATTTCAGGCCCTTGTGCCTATAACAGAAAGGACCACTACTACTACTAGTCATCTAGTTAACTATTTAATCAATAAGGTAATCGAATGCTTGATTGATCGTTCGGTCAATCAACCAAATTTCTGTATCTAAACATTTCCCTCGTTCCACACACCCGGAAATTACGACAATTTCTTTACTTTCTAAAAGCAAACATTATTTGGTCATCTTAGCGCCATTTCTTCACATCCTGCCCGCTTACGGCTTCTATTTGGTAGACGCATATCTTATAAAGATGTCCGCCTTCATGTCTTACAACCGCTTATGTCTCTTTATAAATAACAATTTCCTTTTCATTTGACATAGACTCCACTTCTTGTTAGCTGGATCGACTTGCTTAAATTAACCATTATTTATTTTGTGGGCCCCAGAACTAGTGAAAAATAAAGTTGCTTGTTTAAGTCGAGGGTGTGTGTTTGTTTCTTTAAACGGCGAAAATTTAATCTCATCTCCTTTAATGTGTAACAGACTACCGTTCTTCTTCTTTTTCTTCTTCTTCTTCTCGTCGTCATCCTGCTTCTTACCCTCATATTCTTTTTCTTCTTCCTCTTCTATGTCCTCCTCCTCTCCGCACATTCTTCCCCCACTCCCCCCTCCTCTAAACTTCTGTTATTACCAATGTTGTGGCGGTGTCTATATTCCTCCCCACCATCTGCTGTTATTACACACCATTGTTGTTAATTGCAACGCCGCCATTTTACTGACCACTCTTGTTGTGTGGTCTTCGCCGTTTTCTTCAACAACCCCTCTCTTCCTTCTCCTCTACAACCATTCCATACACTCTTCCAACACAAATAAAATAACAGTGAAACAACATTATTTAATCAGACATCTGTTTGCTCATAATTATTTCCACATGTAACGTCTTCTTTCACTCAACATTTCCCGGAATCTATTCAAAACTTAGCTCTGGTCTTCAACTTCAACAATTGTATAATTAAGCCGATTATTTAATTATTTAATTATAGACATTTTATGCAGAGATTGATAGAAAGGAAACAATTTGTTGACGAATTTGAATTGATTTAACTTGATCACTTCTTCCGTTGTATTCATATAATTTCCTGTTAATTTTGACCAAATTTAATATATTCTTGCCACAAAACCACTTTTAATTATATATTCAAACACATACCCTCTCCTTCTATACATATATAGAATATATACACATCACACGCTCTCTCTCTCTCTCTATATATATATATCTATATATATATATATATATATGTATTTCTTTACTACCCACAAGGGGCTAAACACAGAGGAGACAAACAAGGACAGACAAACGGATTAAGTCAATTACTTCGACCCCAGTGCGTAACTGGTACTTAATTTATCGACCCCGGAAGGATGAAAGGCAAAGTCGACCTCGGCGGAATTTGAACTCGGAACGTAACGGCAGACGAAATACGGCAACGCATTTCGCCCGGCGTGCTAACGTTTCTGCCAGCTCGCCTTATATATATATATATATATATGCTAATATATATATATATATATGCTAATATCGAGCAGTGAGGATGACTGTTCAACACTGCATTGGTGGATAAATATTCTTTCATTATAGGTTAACAAGGCAACCAATGGTATCGTCTAGGCTTGCCACATCAAAATATTGATACTCGTCTCTATTTGGGATGGGAATACATGAATGCATACATATATACACACATACACGTCGACCAGCAATATAGCACTGATAATAGCTCCAACAGCAACGACGACAGTTATAGCAGCACCAACAGCGCCTGTACCAACATCGTCACCGATGATGAACCTCCTATGCCAGCAGTAACGACTCTAGCACCAGTACCAACACCATCAGTAGCAACAATAGCGGAAGTAGCAGCGTCATCAATATCAATAGAAGCAGCATCGCTAGCAGCAATATTCAAAGATACATTGGTTGTTCGGGAAACACCTTCAAGCAGCGCCTCTCTAACCACAGGTCCTCGTTCAGGATGCTATAGAAAGACGATACGCCACGTCGTTGACCAGCCACATATGGCATCTGAAGGATGAAGAGACTCCATGCGTAATTTCATGGAAGATCCTAGAAAAATCAGGCCTCTACATCAACGGGAGCAAGTGTTGCAAGCTGTGCATAGCCGAGCGGGTGAGAACATTAAAGAACACTATCGACTCGGAGAACATCTTAAATTTCAGGACGGAAGTTTCGGACCCTGCTTACACGCCAGGAGATTCCTACTGAATTCCTGGAATTCACAAGCCAACCACATCGACTACGAATATGGGTCTAAGAGAGACAACCCCTTGCACTTAACTCTTCTTTGTCTGTATGTTCAATAAGTAGCTTTATTGAAGGTCTTTTCTGCCTCCATTTTGAAGAGGTTATTGTCTATCGAGTCGTTGTAAAAGTAAGCGCTTTATGGACGCAAACCCCTGGGTAAATCCATAGACCGGCCATAGCCATCTTTATTTAATTACTCTACTGCTCTTTAATTTAGAGTGTGCTTCTCTTTCGGATTTATGGTTTACTGACGATTTGTATGTATACATACGCTCACACACACACGCATATATAACTGTTTTATGTCGAGTTATAATAAAAACAATTTTATGTTAAACTGAAGAATTACTCAGTACTTTTTAGTAGAGTACAAACTTTCTTTTACTTGTTTCAGTCATTTGACTGCGGCCATGCTGGAGCAACGCCTTTAGTCGAGCAAATCGACCGCAGGACTTATTCTTTGTAAGCCTAGTACTTATTCTATCGGTTCCTTTTGCCGAACCGCTAAGTTACGGGAACGTAAACATACCAGTATCGGTTGTCAAACGATGTTGGCGGGGACAAACAGACACACAAACATATATACACACATACATATACATACATATATACGACGGACTTGTTTCGGTTTCCGTCTACCAAATCAACTCAGAAAGCTTTGGTCGGCCCGAGGCTATACTACAAGACACTTGCCCAAGGTGCCAGTGGGACTGAACCCGGAAGCATATGGTTGGTAAGCAAGATACTTACCACACAGCCACTCCTACGTGTTTATTAAACTTTAACAAGAACAGTGATGAGAGTACTTAAAAAAATATTAGCCTTTGTCGGAGAGTCTGATGAAAGTTAGCAAGCCGAAACGTCAGACACTGTCCCTTTTTTCTTGTAAAAGTATAACACACACACACACACACACACACACACACACACACACATACACACACACACACACACACACACACACACACACACACAAATCGGTTTGTAAAATTTCAGTATCTAATTTATTGGGTCGTACGCTAAATCTTCTTGACATTTTCATTCCTATGTGGCCGAAACAAAATATCTCGGAAGAAAAGGTTGTCTGATTTCGCTGCGACTTACTATGAATAATGAACAATGACTTAGTTTAACTATTGGATTGTAAGCAAAGATGTTTAATCATATTCATGTCACGTGGGCACCCTGTCGTATTTTCGTGTCTTATCTGAAGAGCCATTGCAATTAAGTGTATTGCTCCGATATATATATATATACGCACACACATACTTACACACACATATGTGTGTGTCTATGTATGTTTATCTACTTACGCATGTGTTTACGTTTGTTTGTGTAGAAGACCTCTCCATTCTTCTGAGCGTCAGACTTATATACTCGCTTGTTCCTTCACCTGTTGTCGTGTTTTTCTATAAATTTTAACTATATATATGGTTGGGAGCTAAATTTTTTTCTCATTTATTTTTATCCTTACCTTTCATTAACAATTTTAACAAAATCAGTCAATAATATTTTCTCCTTCACTATTCATAATTTGCTGCCAACATTCCACCAACTTGGTCAATGTCTTGAATGTCTTCATATTCGAAATCATTGGGTCTTGCACTCGAAGAATTCATCGATCCACGTGTTAAGCTCTAAGTCGTTGCAGAACGAATTGTCTCGTAGATTACCGAAGATCGACTAAAGAAGATTATGATCTGAAGGCTTTACATTAAGTTTTGATATATATTTTGATAAAGTTTCATATATATTTTTTATCAATGGAGATATCTTTCCATTTTACAATACAACGTTCCAACCATCAAAAGGCAATCTTTTACCACTGCCAACCCATTTTTGACAATTCAAGAATCCTCTCTGGTACCTATTTATTAAAATATTGAAATCTCGTCAAGTATGGCACAAGGGCTTTCGGATTCAGTTACTTTGGGCTGCACGTTGGGAAAATGTCTTCTGTCCCAATGCCTTGTTATGAATTTGATAGACGAAAACTGTGTGGAAGCCCCTTCGCTTGACAACTGGTGTTGGTTTTCTACCCTTGTAACTTAACAGTTCAACAAAAAGCACAGATAGAATAAATACCGCTTAAAAAAAAGACAAAACATAGAAGGTGGTGCCCCAGCATGGCCGCAGGCAAATAACTGAAACAAGTAAAACATGAGAAAGAACAATTCCCAAATAATTAAACACTCTCAAAAGTTTGTTCATCTTCTTGGAGAAACGTATTTCGGTTTGTGTCTGTGATAAATGGGGTGTTATAAGGCGGCGAACTGGCCGAATCGTTAGAATGCCGGACAAAATATTTAGCGGTATTTCGTCCGTCGGTTCGTTCAGAGTTCGTATTCCGCTGAGGCAGACTTTGATTTTCCTCCGTTCGTGATCGAGCAAATAGATACCAGCTGAAAACTGGGGTCGAAGCTAACGACTTACCCCTCTGCCGAACTTGTTGGCCTTGTGCCAAAATGTGATGTTGTGGCCCTTTTGCTTTACTGTATAACATATTTATGATTATTTTACATTTTAACATACATTTCAAAAGTAAATGTTTTCGTCTTCGTGACACTTCAAGGCCCACGAGATAAACATTTCTTAATTTCAGCTATAGATGGTGGTTCGACCTGCTAGAAATAGTAGCAAAATCTATCCAGATACAGTGTTAATAATGGAAGAGCTCATTGGATAACGTTGGGGAAGATATACTCTACATAAGAAAAAGTGGTATGATCATGGTTGGAACGCCTTTTATTATACTTCCACTGGGTCAGAACTGACCTGGCACTAAACAATAGCAACAACAACGACAATTGATATTCTTTTCTATTTTTGGCTCGAAATTTTGAGGGATGGGGGATCAGTCGATTAGATCGACCCTAGTACGCAACTGGTATTTAATTTATTGACCCCGAAAGGATGAAAGGCAAAGTCGACATTGGCGGAATTTGAACTCAGAATGTAAAGACAGACGAACTACCTATTTCCATTTCTTTACTACCCACAAGAGGCTAAACACAGAGAGGACAATCAAGGAGACACAAACAGATTAAGCCGATTACATCGACCCCAGTGCGCAACTGGTAGTTAATTTATTGACCCCGAAAGGATGAAAGGCAAAGTCGACCTCGGCGGAATTTGAACTCAGAATGTAACGGCAGACAAAATACCACTAAGCATTTCGCCCGGCGTGCTAACGATTCTGCCAGCTCGTCGCCTTACAACGACAATTGAAATTAAAATAAAGGTTTAATGTATTCCAGTGTTCAATTATGAAGACCGTATCTTTAGCTACGCAGTCTCTTTAGTGTTTATGATTAAGCACTTTGGTTTGGTTTGGTTTCCTCCCTTCCTTCCTTCCCTCTCTCTCTCTCTCTCTCTCTCTCTCTCTCACACACACACACACACACACACACACACACGTACTCATATATGTACACACACATACTCATATATGTACACACACATACACACATTCAACCACTGGACCCTCTGCGTACAAACCGAGCGCCTGTGTGTGTGGGCGCGAGAGATGTCGTCTGGACGCTTCCATTGTATCTTATTGTTGTTGTTAGTTATTATTGTAAGATCTAGGTTACACTAATTAGTTTATTTAGTATCTATATAGGTCAATAATTATGCAGGCATTGTGTAATGGCTTCTCTCTTTGTCACTTCATTATTCCAAAGCTAAAACTATTATGTATCACCAACAAATAGTCAGATAATTACTTCCCGCAACTCTTTGTCAACGATACAGACGTTTTAATAAGGAAGAGAAAAAAAGTTTTGTCGTTTACAAAGATTTTAAATACTGTAGGCAAGGATTGCTGTGGCTTTCCTATTTTATAAACTCAACTAAGAGGATCTTTTAGTAGAAAAACTATAATTTCGGGGCCTTATACGATGGAATTGTTCCAAATTTTTAAAAGATTAAATACAATACAGTGGGATCTCGGTTTACGAACAATCTTTTTTAAACATAAAACGTCTCGGGTGATGAATAGAGTCTCGAGTAACGAACCGAGATTCCTTTGTATTTGATGATTATGTAGCGTGTTTGACTAAAATAGATTAACTTCGAAATTTTAGCTAGGATGAATGTTTATTTTTCTTCATATATTTTGTCTTGGTTAAATTGAGATGATGCTGCAAATACTCCAATTAATGAATCAAACTATATAATCCTTTGAAGGCTTATTTTCTGTCCGTCTGTCTGTTTATGAAGAATATTAAAGACAACAGGTCCGAAGCGTTAACACTCTTTCCCTCCCTTTTCAGCGTTAAAACTTCCTTTTCGATTTTTGTTTAAAGCTTACGTTTATATCATTTTTATATTTCACTGGTGCATGCACTGCACACAATCTATTGCAGCCCACTTCTCCTTCATCTTTCTCTCCCTTTTTTCCCCATTATCCTCTCACTCTTCAAATAAAATATGCCGAATATTGTCCTTTGTTCCTTCCATTATAGCTTTGAAAAAATAACTTATAATCGAAGTGTACTCTTCAAAATTTGCACCAAGAATAAGCACAAGGTAAAATTACTACCTGCTTTTATAGCAAGTTGATGCAGGTAGTTTATCCCGCCCCCCTCCGACTTTTATTGCATGCAATTGAAAAAACCGCATTATTATAGGATGACCCAATATATATATATATATATATATATTATATAATATATATATATATATATATATACTCATCTGTTCTCATGGTACTACAACGAGGAAAGAAATAGGCGGAACCGTGTAGAAGCCGCCTCCGCCGACATACGTACGTAACTGCCCTGTTGCTATTTGTCTAAAATTCTTTGAAAGTCATGTGTCTACGATGGAAAGAAATACACGGGAAGATATATATTTTTAAACACACACACACGCACACTCACATACGCACTCATACACACACATGTGTGCGTACACGCACACACACACACACACACTCATACAGACAGACGTGCGCACGCACACGCACACACACACACACTCCGCACACGCATACACACACACAGATATCGCTGCGCGCACACACACACATTTACTACTTGATATAGATAGAGAGGAAGCTGAGTGAGGGTTGAAACGGTGAGCCGAAAATAATTTTTAATTAATTTAAATTAAAACTCTAACGAGGAAAAGTCATTAGCGGTGAGGAAATTCGAAATACTCAGGCAGTGTAGAGGGAGAGAGAGAGAGAGAGAGAGAGAGAGAGAGAGAGAGAGAGAGAGAGAGAGAGAGAGAGAGAGAGAATGAGAAAAAAGGAGTGAGAAAGAGGGAGTGAGAAAGAGGGGATGAGAAAGAGGAGTATTTGATATTTTGTAGCCGTAGTTAGCACTTTAGAAAAGCTTCGACATTATTGGTGCTCTTCATCGACGGGTAGTTTATACAATAAATACAGAATATATATATATATATATACTCACACATATATTCATATATATAGTCATATGTTCATATATATATATTTATGTATATACATGTATGTGTGTTCATATAACAGTTAGCTAGGTGTAAACTACACCTAAAGGATATTAAATAATTAAGAAGGTATGTTAATCTCATTAAGCATCATTACATATTTAAATGGATTTGATCATTCTTCGAAAACTTCGTTTTATTAATGAAGTTTCATTTGTTTGTATAAAATATTTAAATTGAATTGAATTTATAATTGTTCAATTTATTGGTTTGTTTTTTCATCTCTGATATATATATATATATATATATATATATATATATATATATATATATATAAACATACATATGCATGTAAATATTTTCATATGTTCATATACGTGACAGCTCACGCACATATACAAATGCACCTTATGATGTGTTCGTATGTTCAATGGGCATATTGAAAACCTTCAATGCATTCACCTCACCTTAAGCCCGACATTTCCCCTACCATATATTTATAAACACACACACACACACACACACACACACACACACACACACACACACTGTGCTGTTCTCTCTTAATACACACACCTTTATAACAACATCCACTAAAACAACATCTATCAGTTTATTGCCGTCACTCCAATGGATTCTTCCATTATTTATATTTATTGTTGTTATTCTTCCATCTTTCTTTTAGATTCCGTTTATTTTTATTATTTAGCTTCAAATTGATGCTGTTGTTGTTGTTGATGATGATGATGATGATGTTGATATTAATTTAGTTTTAACCTATTTCGTCTCATCCTAGCATTCACTAAAAAAACGATAAATGAACAGAAGGCTGAACCTCTTAGTTCTTCATGTCAAGATAAAAACATATATATAACAATGTGTATATAAATACACAGATACACATTTAAATATGTGTATATATATATATATATATAATATATAATATTATAATATATATATATATATATATATATATATTATATATATATATATGCTGAAGTATGTGTTATGCTCATAAGACATACACAATGGCATTAAAGGCAAAGCGTATATAACACATATATACACACACGAAAATAAGTATGAAATACAATTTACCTCCATCTATAACACTACACACAGCAACAGTTCTACTACAACAACAACAACAACAACAACAACAACAGCAACAACACCAACAACAACTACTACTACTACTAGGAATAGTAGTAGTAATAATAATAATAAATAATAATAATAATAAATAATAATAATAATAATAATAATAATAATAATAATAATAATAATATAATAATAATAATGAAAGAGACCCTTGAAACCTCTGACAGCAGGTTGCTCTCTGCTTTCACAGAATCTACCAGAACAAACAGGACCGAACGTTCTGAGAAGTAAAGCGATAATAATAATAATAATAAGAGCACTCAGAGAGCGCATCCACTGCCAAGGCAACACCAGCGTCCTCTCAACGATTAGCCAGAGATGATTTTTAAAATGAGAATATCTGAATAAACTCGACTGCTCTCACAAACGAGAATACTAAAAATGAACACGACTGTTCTTGAAAATTAAGAAAAAAAAACAAAAAAAAAACAAGAAAAATAATCCAGAATTCTTATCCTGCACTGGATCGATCCCAAAATCTAATCAGTTCGTGTCAGTCATGTGGCCAAACATTCCTGAAAGTTTCATCAGAATCCATCCGGCAGTTCTTGAGATATCTTGTCCACAGACAAAAAAAAACAAACAAACACAACTGAAAACAATACCCCCGTCTTCGCTAAGGAGGAGGTATTAATCCTTTACGTTCTGAGTTCAAATTCCGCCGAGGTCGACTTTGTTTTTCATCCTTTCGGGATCGATTAAATAAGTACGAGTTACGCACTGCGGTCGATGTAATTGACTTAAACCTTCTGTCTGTCCTTGTTTGTCTTCTCTATGTTTAGCCCCCTGTGGGCAATAAAGAAATACTAAGGGCACAAGGCTTGAAATTTTGGGGTAGAGGACTCGTTAATTGCATCGATCTCAGTGTTTGACTGGTATTTAATTTAACGACCCGACCCCGGAATTTGACCTCACCGGAATTTGAACTGACGCAGACGAAACGCAGCCAAGCATTTTGCCCGGCGTGCTAACGTTCCAGCCAGCTTGTCGCCTTAACAACAACAATAATAGTAATGATAATAATTATTTCGAATTTTGGCACAAGGCCAGCAAGTTCGGGGGCGGGGCAAGTCGATTATATCGACCCCAGTGCGTAACTGCTACTTAATTTATCGACCCCGAAAGGGTGAAAGGCAAAGTCGACCTCGGCGGAATTTGAACTCAGAACGTAGCGGCGGGAAAAATACCTATTTCTTTCCTACCAACAAGGGGCTAAACACAGAGGGGACAAAGAAGGACAGACAAACGGATTAAGTCGATTATATCGACGCCAGTGCGTAACTGGTACTTAATTTATCGACCCCGAAAGGATGAAAGGCAAGTCGACCTCGGCGGAATTTGAACTCAGAACGTAGCGCCAGACGAAATACCGCTGAGCATTTCGCCCGGCGTGCTAACGTTTCTACCAGCTCACCGACTTAGTAATAATAATAATAATAATAATAATTTAATAAATAATGATAATAATGGGAATAATAATAATAATAATAATAATAATAATAATAATAATAATAGCAATAACAATAGTAACAACAACAATAATAATGACAACAAAAATAAGAATAAGGCACCAGCGACGTTTATAATGTAAGAAACACATCTAATCTAGTCTTCTGGTGTTTGGTTACTTGTTGTTGGGTTCGGCAGGGACCAGGGTAACAATAGCGGAGATACAATCTGGGTCAATAGTGCTGTTCCTTAAAGGGTCTCACCGCTCCATCTGTGTGCGCGCATGTGTGGTGTGTGTGTGTGTGAGAGAGAGAGAGAGAGAGAGAGAGAAAGTCAGAGAGAGAGAGAGAGAGAAAGAAAGTGAGATAGAGAGATAGAGAGAAAGACAGTGAGAGAGAGAGAGAGAGAGAGAGAGAGAACCATCCCTAATCATAAATTAATGGGATCTTTCAACTTTTCTGTCAGTTTGTTTTCCATTATATGTACAAAGGATCATATGTATACAGAGGTGTATATAAGCATACGTGTATATAGTGGTATGTATGTGTATATATATATATATATATACATACATACATACATACATACATACATACATACATACATACACACACACACACACACACATATATATATATGTATGTATGTATGTATGTATGTATGTATGTGAGTGTGTGCGTGTGTATGTATGTATATACATATATAGATAATTATATTACGTACACACATGCACACACACATACATACAAAAGTATAAACAATATATAAATGTAAATAAATACATAACTGAAAGTAATGCTGCTTCCGTGCCGCTGACGATGGCAGTGGTGATGGTGGTGGTAATGATGACGATGATGACGACGACGTTGATGGGGACGATGTTGAAGATGCAAAAAACAACAACAACAAAAAACAAGGCAAAGGTATGTACGACCTTACCTATTCCAATTTTTATAAATCTGTAAAGAAATTCTTTATAAGCGAAAGGAAATTTCACCTTTTATTTCCCTCTCTCTAACTTTTCATTGGGAAGGAAAAACAAAACACATTGTTCATTAAGAAGTAGTAGTAGTGGTAGTAGTAGTAGTAGTAGTAGTAGTAGTAGTAGTAGTAGTAGTAGTTGTAGTAGTAGTAGTAGTAGTAGGAGTAATAATAATAATAATAATAATGATAATAATAATAATAATAATAATAAATAATAATAATAATAATAATAATAATAATAATAATAATAATCTGTCCTAGGTGTCATGAAGACACTCGGCAAGAAATGGAAACAGAATTGAAAGATGATAATGAAAACAATAACCCTTTCTACTAAAGGCACAAGGTCTAAAATTTTGGGGGAAGGGGACTAGTCGATTACATCGACCCCAATGTTTCAGTGGTACTTACTTAATTCGACCCCGAAAGAATGAAAGGCAAAGTAGACCTTGGCGGAATTTGAATTCAGAGCGTAGCGACGGGCGCACTACCGTTGAGCATTTCGTCCAGTGTGCTAACTATTCTGCCAGCTCGCTGCCTTAATAATAATAATAATAATAATAATAATAATATAATAATAATAATAATAATAATATAATAATAATAATAATAATTGTTGCTGTTTAGTCTCATTTTAGCTCTGCACAGATAAAAAAAAAAACATCAAGATAAAAAAATGGTTGTCACTACAGATGTTTTTCAGTCATAGTTTATCTAGGATTACATTATCTAGTGTATCCTTCTTGTTAAAATAGTAACAATTCGGTTGCTATTTCTTGCAGTTTGTTTGACCCCCTATGGGAACTCTCCGGTTGACTCAACTTATACTAGGGATTTTAACAGTAAACCTTCAAGCTAAACCTCATCAAAACCCTGAAATATATCCTACTGTTATTACATTGATATGATCTCATCCGCTAACTTCATCTTTATATAGTTTATTTTATATATAAGCTTATTGTAGAAGACTCACGAAGAATTTTTTTAATGTTTTTTCTGCAGTACATAAGGAACATCAGCTTCATCCTTCAGCAACAAGATTAACTTGTGTTATTATAGAGATATAGGCACAGGAGTGGCTGTGTGGTAAGTAGCTTGTTTACCAACCACATGGCTTCGGGTTCAGTCCCACTGCGTGGCACCTTGGGCAAGTGTCTTCTACTATAGCCTCGGGCCGACCAAAGCCTTGTGAGTGGATTTGGTAGATGGAAACTGAAAGAAGCCTGTCGTATATATGTATATATATATATATATATATATATATATATATATATATATATATATATATATATATATATATATATATATATGCGTGTGTGTGTTTGTGTATCTGTGTTTGTCCCCCTAGCATTGCTTGACAACCGATGCTGGTGTGTTTATGTCCCCGTTACTTAGCGGTTCGGCAAAAGTGACCGATAGAATAAGTACTGGGCTTACTAAAGAATAAGTCCCGGGGTCGAGTTGCTCGACTAAAGGCGGTGCTCCAGCATGGCCACACTCAAATGACTGAAACAAGTAAAAGAGAAAGAGTATACACAAAGCGGCGAGCTGGCAGAAACGTTAGCACGCCGGGCGAAATGCGTAGCCGTATTTCGTCTGCCGTTACGTTCTGAGTTTAAATTCCGCCGCGGTCGACTTTGCTTTTCGTCCTTTCTGGGTTGATAAAACAAATGCCAGTTGAACACTGGTGTCTATGTAATCGACTCATCCTCTTGTGGTATAAATTCGAAATTATTATTGAGATGCACGAATGTACGAATGGATCAGCGGTCTTGTATGGCCGCACATTACCCTCATGTCTTGCCCTCAACTTTCAATTGAGTTATAGAGATACTGAAGTAACAAATTGGTTACTAGTTTCCTCTCTCTCGCACGGTTGTACGCCAGCTCGGGTCTCCGCTAACAATTTGTTCCTTCATTTCTTGACGTTGTCTAACTTTTCTTTTTGTCTGTCACCCTCTACTTCTTTTCGCTCCACGGTTTCTTGTAGAAGAATGTCCTTTCGCAACGTTGTTGGATTTTGTTCTATGGCCAGACCAGCTTCAATTTTCTTCCCTTTTGTGAAAATATCTTCATGAGAACCAATGCTTTCGCAAATCCACATATTCATGACATACTCCAAATACAAATGCTGCGGTCGCATTTTATTTCTAATGCCCGTCTGAATCCTGCCGTGCTAGTCATGTCTCGCATGCCGACAGAAAGATAGAAGCATCAGTGCACGCTGGGGTCTGATTTTATTGTTCATAAGGATGGTCTTATCTTTCTATATTATTTCTCGGTTTGGTGAGCGCAATCAGTGTTAGTGTGGTTCTTTGTCTTCCACAGATTCTTTCAATGTTATTACCACTGACAGTTAAACGTATCTTAGTTGTATTCATTTGTTATTCTCATAATTTCAATTCCCTTATTTATATCTTAAGACGGTTTTCCTGCAAGGCCGCAGTCCTACGACTGCAACCACTAAATGAATAACAATAAAAGAATAACAGAAACGATATTCAAACATCACCGGCCTTCATATTTTAACAATCAACACCTTGTTCATCTTTCATCTTATTTTTAAAATTTATATGTTGTTGCTATTTCTGCTGCTGTTGTTGTTGTTAAGCAACAAAACGGATAAGGGTGATTAGGTGCTGGTCTGGTAAGTAAGTACCAGACCTTGGAAAAAAAAGAAACTTTGGTCGTCTTGTAGTCGAGGGCTCTTCATTGACGTCCGACACCACTGGGAGGTGGCCCTCGAAGTCGCTGGAAATGGAGATCTCCAGGTCCAAATTCTTGGACGGCTGCTGCTGCTGCTGTTGTTTCGCAGCCCTACGTTAGCCCTGATTGAGTAGACTTATGTTCAAAGGTATTCAAACCATGACCATCTCGTCTTATTTTATCCAGAAACAGTGTAAATCTCACTAAATCCTTGAATGCATTTTATAATTCTGCACGATGTGGTTTGAGGGGAATTTGATCATTCCATCGAGATTTGAACAACTCGTGCAACCGCGTTTAGGTTTCAATTTCTCTCAGCGGTGGGGATCGAACTATTCACCTTACATATGCTTTCAGTAAAAACTTCACATTTGTACCAACGTATCTGTATCAGTTTTCTTCAGTTATTCCTGCGGTTTCAGTTTCAAACCGAAACAAGATACTTCCCTAAGTACGGCCACTAAAGTATGCGCACGATTAAAATAGATCTTAAAAATATGACTAATTTCAGGTTAATTTATAATTTTCTTTCATCCTAAACGTTCCAAGTATTTACCGGAAACTGGCGCCATTAGCACTGGTGAAGACTGTGAGATATCTGCTAACGATCTAAACTCAGTCGACCGTCTCCCCTCTGGGTCTCTCTCTCCCTCAGTTATTATCATAACTAGCAGCTGGTCACACACACACACACACACACACACACACACACACACACACACACACATTCATGTTAATTACTATATTTCTGCTGATTCTCTTTCTGTTGATTTAACGCTTTCCAAATCCTGTTCTTACGATAGAATCTATTGGTGAGAGATAATGAGAAAGTGAGATGTTCATGCCTTTCTCAAGAATATTTGTGCTAATACGATAAATGAAGTAGGAAATGGAACTTTCGATTAACTGATAACTTACCGTCATATCGCTAAACCAGAATACGTGGAAAGAAAACAAATGATCCTCAATGTGGGCGTTCGATCTGCTAGAAATAGCAACCATCTCTCCATCAAACCATAACTCAGTCTTGGAAAAAGGCTTAACGTTCAGGTTCTCCACAGAGATGACACCATTGAAAATATTGTGCATAGATGAATGAAGTTTAAAGGAGGGGAAACCAGTATTGAAGATAAACCACGCGGTGACCATTGACCCAAATCTCCAGCGAATGGACAAATTGATTTCCGTGGACAGATGTAAGCTTCCTGCACGTCACAATCCATAAACTTGCTGCATGACCAGACTGTGGTCACAATGCATTATAGAAGATGGTGGAAGACTCCACGTAACGGAAAGTATGTGCAATGAAGGTATTTCAGCAGTCGATTTGAAGGAGAGAGATATGAGGGTCTGCTCTGATCTGCTGGAAGCGGTTGAAGCCAATGAAGATATCCGTTTTTTCCAATTTAGTAACAGGAGATGGAATATGACCTTATCTTTATAATCCAAAAGCAAAGGCTGAGTCAATGGAATGGAGTCATACCTCTGTTCATAGGTTTCGGAAGTTCAAGAGCCAACCGTCAGAATTGTTTTATAGGACGGCAAGGCCATCTGAATTTTTGGAAGGTGGTTGTACTGAAAACAGCTTCTGAAATACTGAAGAAACTCGAGACGATATTACAAGGAACAGACCAAATAAAAATCTGAACATGATCTACATTCACCATGAAAATGCATGACAGCACACATCTTTGATAACAAATTGTGCCTCGGAGGAGAACCTTCTAGATGCAATCCCATGGTCATACAATGACCGAAGAGGGTCACTCCTCACCCCATATATATATATATATATATACACGTTCATACATGCATGCATGCATACATACATACATTTATCATTCTATCGTTTGTTAGAACGATTCCACCAAAAATACCTTCGCCACATTTAAACA
Source organism: Octopus sinensis (assembly GCF_006345805.1). NCBI lineage: Eukaryota > Metazoa > Mollusca > Cephalopoda > Octopoda > Octopodidae > Octopus > Octopus sinensis. Next base: position 54,597,041 of record NC_042999.1, on the reverse strand, counting down.
TGAAATGGGGCGTTGTTTTTTTTTACTCCAGACATAGATGTCTTTGCGTATACAGATGGCTTTGCGTCAGTTAATGATTCTGAAGGATCAAATGAGATGGTTTGGTCATATTGTTCGAATGGCGAATGAACGCACACCCAAGCAACTGTTTTATGGCGATCTTGCAGAGGGGTAACGCAACTGGTGAAAACCTAAAAAGAGGTTTAAGGACGGCATAAGGACTACCATGAAGTTACTTGGAATGGATCCAAAGGCGATAGAAACCCTTGATTCGGATCGAGCTGGATGGCGAACAACAGTGTGGAGTGTAGTGAAAGCTTTTGAGGAAGTCAGGATGATACATGCAGGTCTCAAGAGCGATGTTAAGAAGAATGTTCCGATCGAAACGGTGAATATTAGTGATCTGTTTGTGCGCACAGTTTGTGACAAACCATGCCTTTCTTTTGCTGGGCTTAAATCTCATTTGCGGACCCATGACAAACGAACCACCACCATCTATTCTGCCTATATGTCTGTGCTCACCTTTCAATGCCGTATATGCCATAAGGTCTTTAAATCTAACAGGTCTCAAAAAACATTTTAGGATCCACTTGGTTATTCCAAATCAGATATGGAATCTATTTGGGTGTCTTTTCAATACAATGTCTGGTTTAAAAAACCACATCAGACGCCATGATGGATCTAAGGTGTTAGTACAAGAGGTGGTCAGACACCGTATGAGGAGTGGACACCCACCATACACACACATACACACTCACATTTTGTGCAACTGGAGCGACCTATGTCAATAATTTTATAATCATTTCCGCACTTTTGCTTTAGTTTGGCCCTTACAGGTTTGTCTAGCATAACTTTATGTAATTTCTGGGAGAACCATTATTATTTGGCAAATATATTGAAGCCAATATTGACTCCTCCATCGGGTCTTTAAGAATTGGGTAACTAGGAATACATTCTTCAATGTGTCTTTACTCTTTGTTTTTAGGTTAGCTACTTGATTTATGAGAAATGTGACTGCTGTTTCTATCATGGCCAGTGACAGTTTCATGTTGTCTATGTTCCCCGTCTCTCTGGTGGTATGTGTCTGTTACGTAAGAATCAGCAATTTTTATTTTACAGAACACAGAACTAGATTAACTTGGCCTTTGTTCAAATTGATTTTATCCCCGCCATCGTTCATCCTGAAATGAATCTTGCAATCATGGCAGACATCAACAAAAAGGATCATTAACAGCCAACAGGTGTAACAGGTGTTGTTATAACGACAACACACCTTAGGTGACTTGCAAAGTTTTACGATTTCATAAATAGTCTGTTTCCCATTAAAACCCAACTCTCAACATGGCAAAGATTTATTTCTACAATAGAAGTTAGTTAATGGTGCCGTTGTTAAAGCCGGGTTCAACTGGGATCGAGGAACCTAAAGATTAAAGACATTCTGACCATGACCATCACGTATTTTTAGGGTAACCCAGCACTCTAAGAGGGTATCTAAGATGACGTCTCTCCCCCCTCTCTCTCTCTCTCTATATATATATGTATATGTATGTGTATGTGTGTGTGTATCTATATATAAATCCATCAATCTATTTAGATACATGCATAAAGGTATGTATACATATATTTATACACACACACACACACACATGTACACACACACACACATGTACACACACACACATATTTGTAGGCACAGGAATGGCTGTGTGGTAAGTAGCTTGCTCACCAACCACATGGTTTCGGGTCCAGTCCCATGCATGGCACCTTGGGCAAGTGTCTTCTACTATAGCCTCAGGTCGACCAAAGCCTTGTGAGTGGATTTGGTAGACGAAAACTGAAAGATGCCCGTTATGTATGTCTGTATGTATGTGTGTGTGTGTGTGTGTGTGTGTCTGTTTGTACACCCACCATCACTTGACAACCGATGTTGGTGTGTTTACGTCCCCATATATATGCGGATATATATGTATGTATTTATGTAAGTTTATGTGTATATATGCTTATGTGTGTGTGTATGTGTAACAAGTGTATGGTGATAGTGTTTGGAAGTACTTCACTACACCCGATGATATAGGGACCAATACAGCCATCTGATTCCTTAAAAAGGGACACGGTTTGTGTCATAGGGTGAGACACATGTAATAAATGGAAATAATGGCGGCGGCGGGGGTTAAAGCGGAAAACTCCTTTGCAGCTGTCCAGACGCCAAACTGACTTCGCAAAAAAAACATTTAAAACATAGCAGAGGTATTCCTTTCTCGACGTTTCTTAAGTAAACATTGTCGAAGGAACTTCCCTTGCTCCAATTTTACAACTCATTCAAGGAAAACCAAAACATCTTACACCTCGTCGCACTCATTTCCTTTCACCGGATTTCGCTGGTTCTCTCTCTCTCTCTCTCTCTCTCTCTCAAGCTAACTTCCTCCTCCTCCTCCTCCTCCTCTCTTTAAACATCTGAAGTTATTTCTCTTATATCTCTCAATTATCTGGCGGCGAGCTGGCAGAAACGTTAGCGCGCCGGGCGAAATGTTTAGCGGTATTTCGTCTGTCGTTATGTTCTGAGTTCAAATTCCGCCGAGGTCGACTTTGCCTTTCATTCTTTCGGAGTCGATAAATAAAGTACCAGTTTTGCAACTGGGGTCATTGTAATTCCTTTGTCCTTGTTTGTCCCCTCTATGTTTAATCCCTTGTGGGCAGTAAAGAAATATTTATCTCTCAATTATCTCCAGCCTCCCTCCCCCTCTCTATAAATATATGTACACACAAACATACACGCACACATTTATACGAGGTCTGGTCAATAAGTATCCGGACTGTTGCCATAGTAACGAAGCTAAAGCACGCAAAGTAAAAGCCACAGATTGACCTTGAACTCTACTGTGCATGTGCAATAAGTTTTAACGTTCTGGCTCACGTCTGCTGTTTACAGCAGTGCATGGAAGCAACGTGTGTAGCGTGTGATCGTCGAATTGACCAGGACAGAGAAAGTTGTCATGGCGATACCTGCTCAGAGGCCCACGCAAAGTTGCAGAAAGTGTATGGGGAGGAGTGTATGGTTCACACACAAGTGTACGAGTCACGCAGACGTTTCTAAGATGATCGAAAAAATGTCGATATTGACAAACGCTCTGGGAGACCCGCAACCAGCAGAACTGAGAAAAACATCGCAGATGTGCGTGCAGCTGTGAGGGGAAATCGTTGCATCACCATTCGTGGTTTATCAGAAGATGTGCAGATTAGTTGCGATTCTAATTAATTCAGTCCATCATCACTGAAGCTTTGGATGTGAGACGCGTGTTTGCCAAGTTTGTGCCTAAACTGCTTTCAGTTGACCAAAAAGACACTCGGGTTTCAGTTGCACAAGATCTCCTTGAGTATGTCGAGAACGATGAAAACTTTTTGAAAACTTTGCGTAGGCCTCTGAGCAGGTATCACCAAGCTTTTAGCAAAATTTGATGTAGATTCTCTGCTCAACTTTCTCTGTCATGATCAATCCGACAATCACACGCTACACACCTTCCTTCCAAGCACTGCTGTAAACAGCAGAAATAAGCTAGAGCGTTAAAACTTAGTGTACATGCCCAGCGAATTTCAAAGCGAACCTGTGCCAAGCGGCTTTACTCTGCGTGCTTTAGCTTTGTTACTATGGCAACAATCCAGATACTTATTGATCAGACCAGATCAATAAGAATTTGACACACACACACACACACCATCCCATTGGAATTTCAACATCAGCAACAGGGTATGTATGTATGTATGTATGTATGTATGTATGTATGTATGTATGTATGTATGTATGTATGTGTGTGTTTGTGTGTATGTATGTGTGTGTGTTTGTGTATATATATATATATATGTACGAGCAAAACAACCCCCTCCAATGGACGTTATTGAGTTGTCAAACATTTAAACCAAATTTTCTCAAACCAAACTTGTCCGACCGTCCCATAGGCCTCCCCTTTGAGAAACACTGATATAACCAAAATTTGAGACAGCAGCAAAGAAGAAATAAAGATAGACTTTTTTCTATTCCAAAGAAAAACGATTTTATTCACAAAAATATGCAACCGAAGAGTTTAAAGTACCAGTAGTGATAAGGCTGTTGACTGGGAGAACACAAACATGGTTTAAACAGTAAGCTTGGTAGGAAAGAAACGTGTCTTTAAGCAGTACAAAAACAAAAATGGAAGGTGCAGTTATGTACAGGTTGACGGAAGAAAAGCAGGACAAAAACGATGCATGCAAATGGGTTTGCTGGAGGTAAATCTAGACGGAAAAGCATGATGAATTTATGAGAACGTACCTGGAACAATAATAAGTTTATCCGATAAAATATGAAGGAAATCAACTTGGGGCGATTTTTGATGAAAATTAAATATACTGCATTTTGTGGCATTATTTCAAGCCAGCCGACTTTTTTTTGCGCAAACTGCACGTGCATTTTTCTCGCGTACGCCTAGTATCGATCGCAACAGCTGATGTACTTGCGCGTACAAATGCACGTTCCCACGGCTTTATCGATGGCATTCTCACCTGGAATCGATTTTTGTAATTTATTCAAGACTTATAAACGCCCTGATACCGCCGGTATCTACATATCAAATTTGAGCGCAATCGGATTTCATATAATAGATATACCATATATAGATACATACATTGCATTTAATATACCTAGATTTATCTATGTTGTCCCTACACTTGCCGATATTGACAACCCGGGCCATAACAGTTTTCTACTCTGTTTTGTAATAAGTCTAAGTCCTCTCGCTACTACAGACTAGGTCAGGCAATTCAAAAGCTGATGAAGGCTATTTGAGGCAAGAACACATGTCCACAACTGACCTCTTATCTCCAGATAATAACCCTGGCCCTTTCATTAATGGCATGCCAGCTTTAGAGATCTCTTCATTCTTGAGATTATCTCTCCTTCTCATAGAAAGCTGGTCTTAATGGCCATTTGATAATTGTAATACAAACACTAGAGGTGGAGATGATTTTAAGAAATGAAAAATTTATGTTGCACGGTACTTGATCTATACCTATTTGTGTCTGTTGTTCATATACAGAGTGAACCAAAAGTCACCGAAGGGTTTTAATTTTTAATAACTCCCTTATTTTTACAAATAGCTGTATGACATTTTAATTCAATAAAGAGGAGACAATGGATATGAAAATTGACATCTTTTAAATGGCGTCCATTTTCAGCTTCACACATCTGTGCCCTTTCCGAAATATGTTCTACGACAGCTGTAAAGGTTTCAGGGCCCAGTTCCCTGATTTCTCCAATGATTTTCTCCTTCAATTGCTCCAGGGTTTCTGGTTTGTTGACATAAACCTTCTCTTTGAGGTACCCCCACAAGTCAGCGCTGGTCAAGTTTGGGGAACGCGATGGCCAGTTGACATCGCAGTCAGTAGCGAAAGATGATTATTTCTTCAAAATATTATCTCAGCAACTCTATTGTCTCTCTTGCGGTATGAGCAGTTGCTTCATCTTGCTGGAAACATATATCGGGCCTATTTTGAATGGCCGGGCGCAAAAATTTCTCGATCACGGACCTGTACGACTCACCAGTTACAGTGACAGCGTTCCCGTCATCGTCCTCAAAAAGAAATAAGCCTCGATTATCTCATCCACCGTAATTGCACACCATACTGTACACTTTATGGGGTGCAATTCTCTTTGGTGCTCCCTAGGTTTGAATAATTGACCCCTTATTTTGATGGAACAATTTCACCACTTGGGTGCGTGGTACAGTGCCATATTTTTCCATAATTAATTTCCAGGACCTAGTCCAAAAAATCCCTGAAAAGGTTAAAAAACAAAAGAATTATGAAAGATTGCAACCGGTCTGTGTCTTTTAGGCCACATGACACTGGCCACTCGAAATTATTTCTCTTTGCTCAGTTCTGTGCAAATTATTTTCATGATAAGTATTTTTATTCAGTGGGAATTATAATACATCCACGGGAGATTGGAATATGATCTTTATAAATCAAAAATTTACCTTGTATGGCATTTGTTTACATTTCTATTTGTGTATGGTATCTATCTACTCGTCATTCCATCTATCCATCAGTCCGTCTGTCTGTCTGTCTATTTGCCTATCTATCTATCTATCTATCTATCTATCTATCTATCTATCTATCTATCTATCTATCTATCTATCTATCTATCTATCTATCTATCTATCTATCTATCTATCTATCTGCCTGCCTGCTTGCCTGTCTGTTTGTCTGTCCAGCCAACCCTACCTGGTGCATATCTTTTCAAGTACCTGATTCTATCTGAATCCTTATTTTACTATAGATACACACACATATTTACACACTCATACACACACACACAGACACACCACACACACACACACACAGACACACACACACACACACACACACACACATATATATATATATATACTTATATCTATGCATCTAGGCAACTGTTTATATGCGTAGTTTCGTTTTTTCTGTCTTATATTCAATCCATGTTTTATGGATATATAAGCATATACAGCACAAAACACGCGCGCACACACACACACACACACACACACACACACACGCGCGCACACAGATATTTTCACTCTCTCTATTTCTCACTCTCCTCTTTCTTTCTCTCTCTCCCTTTCCCTCTCATTCTCTCCCCACCCTACATGTATACCTTTATATACACGACTACATACCCGTATGTAATTACGTTGTCTAATCTGCTGCGCGCACAACACACACACACACACACACATATGTATGTGTGTACGTGTGTGTGTGTTTGACAGCTTTCCCTTCCATTTACTTCCTAAAACATTTCAGTGAGACCCATCATTAAACAGACATGGACAAATACACATCCACCATTCATCACAGCTTCTCTCAACACACACACCTCATATATATATATATATATATATATATATATATTATATATATATATATATATATATATATATATATATATATATCCACACTCATATTACATACATACGTACATAGATGTGTGTGTATATATGTACTTTCACGCACACACACACACACTCATATACACGTAGATATATAAGCGCAGTCACATATTGTATCACGCATCTTCAAATTAATGTCTATTTTATGCGGAAGTTACAGACCGAAAATGGCGGCAGGAATTGTGATCACCAGACGCCCTCTCCGTCGAGGAGAGCTTATGAGATTGTCCTCCGGACCAGTGCAAAATGAAAAAAAAGAATGCGGAGGTGAGCGATCTAGTATTGTGACGATATAGTTGCCTCACATACGTTCCTACTTTGATAGATTCCTGATCTACCGATGGGCACTGCTGGAGCGTCTTTGTCATACGCCTGCGCAGTCATGACTGACTCGGAGCTAAACGACATTGGTGTCTTATCGTACAGTTTGTACTGTTGCAGATCAATGTACTCCCTTAACGCGTCAGTAGGGGAACCGTTGGGAAGTGAAACTTAAATCAGAGAGCAGGGATCAACTCCTTTGACCCTTCTGAGAAACCAACCCTTATTTCTTTATTGCCCACAGAGAGGACAAACAAGGACAGACAAACGGGGCTAAATACAGAGGAGACAAACAAGGACAGACAAACGGATCGAGTCGATTATATCGACCCCAGTGCGTAACAGGTACTTATTTAATCGACTCCGAAAGGATGAAAAGCAAAATCGACCTCGGCGGAATTTGAACTCAGAACGTAACGGCAGACGAAATACGGCTACGGATTTCGCCCGGCGTGCTAACGTTTCTGCCAGCTCGTCGCCTTTCTGAGAGACCAACCCTAGTTCACTGATACATATTTCTGGTTTTAAAATGATATAAATTAGAACCTTCAATTAAATTTTCATGTTAATTTATATTCCTAATTAAATTATAATTAAGTTATTTTACTAATTAAATAATAATTAAGTTATTTTACTAAATTCTTCATTGTTTTCAAGATTTATTAAAACGGATGCAGAATACTTCATCAGAAATATGGTAAGAAAAAAGTTCAAGTGACGTAAATCAAAGCCTTCAATCAAAATTCCATGTTAATTCCATGTTCCAATTTAGCTGCTATTTTTAGCAGGAAGAGAAACCAAGCAGAGAGTTTCTCGTTTGCTCAAGACACACACAGACACACATCACAACATTTTCTCCTCTGATAAAGAAAAGATCCCGTCCCGTCTTATGACGTCAGGAAAGGCTGGAACCGTTTCTGGGTAAAAGAAACGGCGATTTCTTTTAAAAGCGCAGCATTCAACTCGAGGATGTCGGGTGTTATCTTTTATGATATGGAGCAATAATCTAGACCAGTGTTTCTTACTCGGGGTCCACATGGCCATTGAGAGTCCATAGACGATTTTGTTGTTAAAATTTATCTGCAATAAATTGGTCATACTTCTACAATGCACAAAATATTTCAACAATTTTTTGACACAATTCCTAATAATGTTTAATTATAAAAACTATAAGAGAGTATTGTAGTTCGCTTGAAGCATTGCGTGTTGTTTGTAAAGAATAAAATGTTTTGAATGACACAACAATGATCTATAATACAAACAATGGACTATAAGAACTGTTGTAATTTAATTATCCATACGCACAGGAGTGGCTCTGTGGTAAGTAGCTTGTTTACCAGCCACATGGTTCCGGGTTCAGTCACACTGCGTGGCACCTTGGGCAAGTGTCTTCTACTATAGCCTTGGGTCGACCAAAGCCTTGTGAGTGGATTTAGTAGACGGAAACTGAAAGAAGCCCGTCGTATATATGTGTGTATATATATATATATATATATATATATATATATATATATATATATGCGTGTGTGTGTTTGTGCGTCTGTGTTTGTCCCCCTAGCATTGCTCGACAACCGATGCTGGTGTGTTTATGTCCCCGTTACTTAGCGGTTCGGCAAAAGAGACCGATAGAATAAGTACTGGGCTTACAAAAGAATAAGTCTCGGGGTTGAGTTGCTCGATTAAAGGCGGTGCTCCAGCATGGCCGCCGTCAAATGACTGAAACAAGTAAAAGAATAAAAGAGTAAAGTGTCTGATATGATATTTCGGAATAAAAATTCTTTCTTCAGATATCCCTAGGAATTGATGGAGTCGCTGCTATAATCGGTTTTCCAACGGCTTTTTGTGGGTTTTTTTTCGGTATATTGTCTGAAATATAGATAAGGTGGTCCTGGATGGATTGTCTTTGATTATAAGTGTCTCATTTAAGCCCAACCAATGGGGCGAAATACAAGCACCACCAGCATCACTACCACCAACAACAAAAACAATCACACCATCACCACCACCATCACCAACAACAACTAGATTATAAACGCTTCCAAAAAAACAAAGAAAAGCCGCTGTAAAACCGATTGTACGATAATAGCAGCGACTCCATCAATTTCAAGGGATATCTGAAGAAGGAATTTTTATTCCGAAATATTATATCGGATGATGGATGATTAAATTACAAGTTATTATAGTCCATTGTTGTTATTATAGTGTATTTGTTGTGTCATTCAAAATATTTTATTCTTTAAAAAATATAAAATTTTTTAAAGCATTAAATGGTTAGAAGGGTCCACTCGAGTTTAACAGAAATCAAAGGTGTCCGTTGGTGAAAAATGGTTGAGAACCACTGATCTAGACAATCTAAAATGAAAAGTTGACACTGATTAGGTTGGTAGAACTAATTAATTTATCTTAGACATGGACGTAATTAACATATTTACTGCTGAGTATGTAATAAAATATGTCTATTGTTTCGATTGTTTAAGGACAGTCTACTTCTGTGTGTGCCATTTTACCTACACACACACCCACCCACACACACACACACACACACACACACACAGATTTATTTATTAGGGTCCCTCTGTTCGACATTCTCCTACCTGATACGTATCTGCTGATATTAACGGATGTCCTCAAACATTCCGACCCTTCTCTCACAATACTCATTGTTGTGTCGAGTTCACCGTATAATGTTACCTCTTCCACTCCTTGCTAATAAAACAAAAGTTTCTTCAATTAACAGGAGGTTAGGGTAACTTGTGGTGTTTAAACATCCCTCCCCTATCTTCTCTCAAAAACCTCTACAAACACCCCGTTTACCATGGCCACAACTGCACTCACCCCTACAACACAGCTAGTTGTTATTGCTTTCGTTGTTGTTTATCCAAGGTCAATCCTGATGAAGTAAATGTATCACTGAAGCGCTCCAATTGTGGCCTCACATAATGAAGAGGTCACGTCCCTTGATGTCTATCCTCGACTTCTCTCAGACTATGGAATCTCGCTGGTTTGGCTTGAGGTATATTGTCTGAAATATAGACAAGATGGTCCTGGATGGATTGTCTTTGGTTGTAAGTGTCTCGTTTAATCCCAACCAATGGGGCGAAACACCAGCACCATCACCACCACCAACAACAACAACAAAAATAATCACACCACCAGCAGCACCACCACCACCAACTAAACTATAAACATTAATATCATAGTGAATGAGAGAACCTCTTTGAGGTTGCTTGCTCAGTTAGAAATAACAACCAGGTCTTCTTCAAATTACGTACTATAGTCTTATGAAAAGTCAAGATGTTCACAAGTGGAGCGCTTTCGATCATAGGTTTGTGTATTTGCAACTATCCTAGGGTTGAACAACAACAATACTCTACACAAATTGCAATAAACACGACCACCATCACTACCCGACACCACCACCACCACCAACTACTACTACTACTACTACTACTACTACTACTACCACTACCACTACCACTACCACTACTACTACTACTACTACTACTAACACCACTACCACTACCACTACTACTACTACTACTACTACTACTTCAGAGTAATCGTGTCTACCAACAGAACTGTCGTTCCTGAATTGTTTCCATTAAAGAAATGCAAAAATAATATTTTTGTGCAAAAAAAAAGAAGAAGCTAAAAGCTTGTTAAAGGAATTGGCAAAGGAATGTGTTGTATCGAAGACAGAAGCAGAAGAACGTTAATAGAATATGAGTGAAAACGCTGCTCGTCGACACACGCTGGGACGGCGCGGTTTGACTGGAAATTACTTTGCCAAAAGATGAGAATCAGATGGAGTCAGACTAGAAACTTTGCCAGACTCTTCTTGTGCCACAGCGATTATTGCTCGGTCCCAAGAGAGTTCTGAAACAGCAGATATATGATCAAAAGAACTCCAGCCACGACCATCTTGTCTTAACTTCAAGTCAGTGCATCTTGAATTAAGTTATCTAATGTTTCCGTTTCCAACGTTATTTTTTTTTATCTGAAGAATGTAAGGATCTGATTTGAGGGACATTAAGGTTCTATTTTATACAGGTCGAACACTCAAGTAGAAGCTACCAATCTGATTTGTGCTTGAAGGGCTTTGATGATGCAGAAGTCCAAATAAGTGATTGGCTGGTGGTGTGTGGAGGAGGAAGAGGAGAGGGTGTATGCAAAAAAGAGGCTGAATATGATAGATAAGGTGATCGATTACGACTGATTTATTGGGTTTAAGATGGTAAATATTGATTTCAAATTTTGGCATAAGGCTAGCAATTTCGGGGGAGGGGGTAAGCTGATCACCTAGTGTTCAACTGGTATTTATTTTATCGACTCCAAAACGATGAAAGGCAAAGTCGACTTCAGTGGAGTTTGAATTCAGAACATGAAGACAAACGAACTGCCGCTACACATATATCCGGGTATGATAAAGGTTCTACTAGCGCGCCACCTTAAAGATGGTAAACATTGAGTGCAATAAAATGAAGAATGAGAATCAAAGGAACCGGGGAGATGCTCTATCATGTCGTTCCATGAATTTGTAGGTCTGCGTGTATGTATCTACACACACACATATATATATATATATATATGCACACACATTTATATGTATATGTATCTAGGGACAGACAGGAATCATCCCTCAGAAAGAGAAAATTCCGGGTTCCCACCCAAATAGGCTTCCACAAATTGAACCGAGATTTCCCACACCTAACGGATGACAGCTTTGCATCATTCAGGCGGCAGCACTCCAACCCATCCTGACCTCTTGGGTTTTCCCTGTTCGGCGGATGGGGTTCCTTATGGCTTTGCCCCAATCGTTTCATACAACGGGCTTTAAAGGGCAGTTCATATGCTTCCTCTGAGGGGAGAAGTTTGGGTATTTGTAGAAAAGGTTGTTGCTGGTGAGGGTTTTTGCAAGGTTGGGTTGCAGATCCTTCCTTGAACTCTTTTAGTCGCCATTTGCGGCACGCTGAAGAGACGTTGGGTCTATTCCTTAGCATACCGATTCCCATACAGCCGATGAAGAGGTATCTCGCGAAGATAGGGAGGCTGACTGGGACTCCGCTTAATTGGTCACCCGCAAGAACCCAGGAATATACGGACAAATGGTGAATGCAGCAAAGCGCTGCAAAGTTGCATACCCTTGCATACCTGACCTGATCTATATGTATATGTATATATATATATATATATATATATATATATATATATATATATATATATATATATAATGTATAAGTATATATGCGTATACATACGTATACATACAAGCATACATATCTATAAGGAGAGAGAGAATCAGCAGGGTCAGATTTGATGCTAATAGCAGTAAAATTATTAAGACTATGGCTGCACCACTTATAGACTTTGTTTTCTAACACTGGGTCACTATGATAGAGCTTACCTGCGATCAAAATCGTTTCAGACGTGACCATCCTGTAAATTTATGTATCAGAGTTTATACTCTACAATGCATGCTTAAGATGGCATAGTACAATTTGAGGGAGATTTGGCTGCTATTCAAAGCAGGTGGAGTGATTCCTTCGAATCTCCCTTGTGAGTTCGAATGATTGGCGGCTTTTCCACATGGTACCAGTGTGTGTGTGTGTGTGTGAGTGATAGGGGAAGGCAAGTGGCCCAAGTTGGCCCGCGTCAAAATGTTAAACAACAACTGTGCAGTTGATCCGAATGTCCCACAGTTTAAATAGAGTGTAAAGAAAACATGCTGAAGCATATAAAAAACTCGCCAGAAACTAATTTTCAACAGATCCAGCGGAAATGCGTGTGTGAACAGGGTACAGACGTGTAACGACGATTTTGACATCTCAAGGAATAATAAAAAAAGGGCTAAATTGGCTCTTCCATGGCAATATTTATAGACTTTTTACTATAAACAAGGCTTGAAATTTTGGGTAAGACGTTAGTCACTTATATCGACCCTAATACTAAACTGGTATTTTCTAGGCTCCGAAAGAATGAAAAGCAAAAATCGACCTCGGGGGAAGTTGAACTCATACTGTAAAGAGCTGGAAGAAATACAGCTGAGCATCTCGACCGGCGTGCTAACGGTTCTGCCAGCTCTCTGCCCCATGGCAGTATTATCTTATTAATACATTTTTAATATAGACCCTTCATTTCGCTGGGTTCGCTAGAAATAGCAATATCCCTCCCGCCATATTTCATTATCTTGAAGGACAGATGAAACACTCCGGCGGTCAGGGCGACTTAAAGCAAAACAACAATAAACAAAAAGAGCGCAGCTATTGAAGTTTTATATATTTTGCTACAGGATGGTCACTGCTGGAATGTCTACTCTATCAAAACTGACTTAAAGTTAAATAATTAACACAACATAAATATGACCGTTGTGGATGTTTTATATAAGATAAGCTTCTTCTACGGCCAAACAGAAAAAACAACCAACGAATTAATCGTGTGTGGGATGTTTTCACAGATGGCCAGCTTCTGCTAAAATATTAAAACCTGACTGGAAAACTATTAATGCCTTCGTTTTAGTTTTATTTACTTTTTCTGTAATCTTTTTTTTGTGTGAAGAATCTTCCATCAAAATAAATATAGGGAGACACCAATTGTATGGTAAAACCATCATATATTTCGGAAAAGCAGAAATTGAGGCCGAACTTAATTTCACTAACCAATAATAACCGAAGTTTAAGGCTGTATTGGGGCCTAATTAATTGTTTTAAAACCTGACATCCTTTTTAGAATATTCTAAGGAATATTCCATATTCAACGCAATTTTTCACCTTTAGATATAAAAACCGATTCTAAACTTTGCATCACCTGATGCTTACAGCTTTCTTCTTTGGAATCTCGAGTCAGTCATGGAATTTCTCGGAATATTCTATATTGTATTCTTTACAAGAGTTTCAAGGCAGCAGCTAGCAGAATGCTTCGCACGTCGGACAAAATGCTTAGTAGCATTTCTTCCGGCTATATACGTTCTGATTTCAAATCCCGTCCGTGTCAATTTTATCTCCTCGCATCCTTTTAAGGGTCGATGCAATAACTACCAATTGAGTACTTGGGTCGATGTAATAGACTTATCACCCCTCCCTCACCCCGAACTTTCTGAGACCAATACTTATTATTTTGTGAATTCGGTCTCACTGAACGGTCGATGGTGCTTTATATTTTCTCCCGGGTGTAAATGAACACACGCACACACACACCTTTATTCTTTCATTTGTTTCAGTCATTTTGACTGTGGCCATGCTGGAGCCCCACCTTTAGTCGAACAAATCGACCCCGTGACTTATACTTTGTAAGCCTAGTACTTATTCTATCGGTCGTAAATGCACCAGCATCGGTTGTCAAGCGATGGTGCGGCTGGGGGAACGAGTACAGACACACAAACAGAAGCATATACGTTTGTTCCTTCTCATAAAGGCCGGTTTCCCGGTTTCTTTGGCGTATAGGTTCCCCACTGCAAGATGCAGGAGGAAAGAGTGAGAGAAAGTTGTGGCGAAAGAGTCAGAAGTTCACTATTACCTTCTGCCGGAGCCGCGTGGAGCGTATGTTTTTCGCTCATAAACACATACATCACCCAGGCTGAGATTCGCCGCGAGTCCGTTGCTCAAACCACTAGGCCATGTGCCCCCACAAACACACACACACACACACACACACACACACACACACAACACACACACACACACACACACACACATATATATATATATATATATATATATATATATATATATATATATTAATATATTAACTTAGCACACCTGGCTAATATGAGTATAATGAGATACTCATATCTACATGGCTGAAACAGCTGTAAGATATAGTTTATATTTATATTTATTTATACGTATTGTACTTATTGTATTATATTACTCATTGATGTGCACTGTTTTGTTCTGTATTATTGTGTTTGATCTTGATGTTCATATGTAGTTGGTTGATAAATTATGTGAATGGGTATTATCGGGTAGTTGATTATTGATTAAAGTGTATTCTTCCATTTTCTTATTTTGTATTATATATATATATATATATATATATATATATATATATATATTATATATATATATTATAAAGAGTTAAGGAATGGAGTAGATAAGATCCGGGCAACATATGTTTCATAGCGAGCGGAACCCCAGAAATGGTAAATATCCAAGCGAGGTGTATACTGCTGACTACTCTTCAGGCCAAGGGTATCTCTAGTATTCTTATTCGTATACCCGACAACCCTGGTCGCCTACCGTGAAATATAAAAAGAACTTTTTCAGTTTATTGTACTTCGATACGAAAAGAAAAAAAAAAAGAAACCACAACCTTCCGTCTCAATAAACCATTATTGTCCCTGAATGTTGTTTACTGATTGCTTGAAGCTAACTTTCTTCCTACACCTCGATCCCAGGATCTTTATATATATATATATATATATATATATATGTTAATAAAAGAACATATGCATATATATAAATATATATGTACGTACCTACCTCTACATGTACATATACACGCATTATATATATATATACATGCGCAGGAGTGGCTGGTGGTAGGTAGCTTGCTTATCAACCACATGGTACCGGGTTCAGTCACACAGCGTGCACCTTGGGCAAGTGTCTTCTGCTATAGCCTTGTGAGTCGATTTGGTAGACGGAAACTGGAAGAAGCCCGTCGTATATGTATATATATATATATATATATATATATATATATATATGTATATGTGTGTGTGTGTATGTGTGTCTGTGTTTGTTCCCCATCATCACTTGGCATCCGATGCTGGTGTTTTTACGTCCCTGTAACCTAGCGGTTCGACAAAAGAGACCGATAGAATAAGTACTAGACTTACAAAAGAATAAGCTCTGGTGTCGGTTTGCTCGACTAAAGGCGGTGCTCCAGCATGGCCGCAGTCAAATGACCGAATCAAGAATAAATGAATGCGTACGCATATTGGTAGTCAGTGTTATTGTACTAACACGAAGTTGTCACAATGGGATTTTGAGGAAAGTCGGTTGATGTTTCTAGCTGAGAGACTGTCCACATAGAGGTACCGTCGTTGTGCGGATACTATCGCCATCGTAACAGTAGTCTAATACAATCAACCGTGAATTATAAACAAGTTCCAGTCGACATTGTTGTTTCCCCTAGGGGTCGGTGTTTAACAAAAGATCTTAATTAACGTTCTGAACAAGCCTTGGTGAGAATGTAATAATAACAATAAGAAAAAATAATAGATGAATAATAGGGACGGAGGTGAGAATAAACTTGTTCTGAAATAAGTTTTCCAGCGTATATATATATATATGTAACATCTTGTGTTTTTGTTCGTGGATATATGTGTATGCACATACACATACATGTATATGTATATATAGGCATACACCCCCCCCACACATTTACACACATATATTTATAAATGTAAATATGTATATGCGTATATATGTGTGTGTGTGTGTGTGTGCGTGCGTATATATATATATATATATATATATATATATATATATATATATATATATATATATATAGGTGCAGGCGTGGCTGTGTGGTAAGATCTTCTTAACCACATGGTTCCGCGTTCAGTCCCACTGCGTGACACCTTGGCAAGTGTCTTCTACCGACCGAGCTCTTGAGTGGATTTAGTAGACGGAAACTGAAAGAAGCCCGCCGTAAATATATATACATGTATATATATATATATATATATATATGTGTGTGTGTGTGTGTGTGGGTGTATCAGTATGTGTGTAGATGTGTACGCATATTTCCATCTGTGAATGTTTTTGACTTTTCTTGCGTTTATATGTGAGTGTAGGAAAAAAATTGCTGGTTTGTATGGGAATTCGCAGAAGGCGGTGGTGTGTGTACACGTGTTCACACCTGAAGGAAAAGGTCAGCGTGCAGGGCTGACAGAGCGAAGTATATACAAACATACATACATACATACATACATACATACATACATGTAGGTATGTGTGTGTGTATATATATTTATTTATAAACATACATATTTATTGAGAGAGAGGGGGTGAGAAAGGGAGAAAGAGAACACATGGGTGTGTGTGTGTATGTGTGTATATGTGTGTGTGTGTATATATTATGTATGTCATTTGAAGATTAACAAGATTTGTATACATTATGTAAAATCATTTATGTTTCAATGTTTCAAGGAGAGATAGAGAGAGAGAGAGAGAGTGAGGGAATGAGAGAGTGAGAAGGGTTACAGAGAAAGATAGAGAAAAAGAGAGCGATGGGAGAGAGAAAGAGCGCAGGAAGTGTGTGTGTGTGTGAGAAAGAGAGAGGAGGGACCTAGTGAGGGAGATGAATAGTTTTGATGGGAAAACTAATATAACAGCTGTTCCTGTGGCAATTGCTGCTCTTACCACAACACTCAAAATGCTATGATGCTCCCCAATACAACTTCTCCTCGTGATCAGAGATGCACATATGGTCAGCCACTAAGGGACATTCTCAACTGGTTAAGGTCAAACAACTGATAAATAAATCTGTGGTATTGAGCAGAATATTTGCTGTAGCCCATCTTTTATACCAAGACAAAACAATGTATATGATAACACTTCCAATCAGTTAAGATCAGAAGCCATGAGAGCCAGTGCCTGGTACTGCATCAGGGCCTAATGTAAAAGATCACGAGTAGGCTTTTAAAGGAGTTCCCAGAAGAACCCCAACAACACATGGACGTTGAGCCACCTGATTTCCAGCGACACCCTAATGGTAAGTAGACGCGTCTTTGTGTCTCCTCGAAATTCTGTCCGATTATCATGGGGTGTTTAAGAGTAGGTGGTTTAAATATTCGTGGCTTGGGGTCGTCCTAGAAGCAGGGTAATCTGCTCAAAACCTCAGGTCACTAATGATGTGACAGCCGTCAGCAAAACCAGGATTTCCGACACACGCGATCTGGCTCCTATTTTTGACGATTTCAAGATCTATGCCTCTCTTAGTCGGCCTGGAATGCGGGGAGCGAGGGGCAGTGTTGTTTAGAAAAAGTCTGGATCTCGAAGTACGGACGATCTAACTGGACCCGGAAAGTAAGTTGGTGGTCCTGGATGTGAACAACAGGGAACGTGGTGCTTTCATGCTTTGTACGCCCCAACTGGAGCAGGGCAGCTAGATTTCTTCAGACGCTTGGAGATTTTCCTTGGAACATCTCGATCTTTAGTTTTAGTGGGCGATTGGAACACCATTTTGGATCCACACTTGGATAGGGTGAGACTAGCCGATAAGGGAGAGGGATGCAAAAGCCTCGGATACCTGCTCAGTCATTTCTAATTGGCTCACAGGTACCAACTTGACTTCCCGAATGCGCCAATGTGGACATGGGCAAACAGCACAGGTCTTCCAGATCATATTTAGATAGGCTTTTCTGTAGGCCAATAGATGGAAGTAGCATAGGTTGTCCACAGTTCACAGTCGTCGGCTACACAGACCATAAATTTGTGATCTGTACAGTCGAAATAGATAAGATCCATAGGCAGGGTCCTGAGTACTGGAAGTTGAATGCCTTTTCCCCAGCGCATCAGGTATCCAGAAACCGAGTTAGCAAGCTAGTTCATCAGAAGCTGGAGGGCGCAATCGTCAACAACCGTTGGTGTAGCCCTGAAAAGGGCTATTAGAATAGAAGCAGTAGGATTTAGTAAGGAAATAGCCTTAGGGGGATCTAGTATAGAGGGGGAGATGGTTAGAAAGCTAGAAGAGGCGGTTAGGAGCGGCATCGCGACTGACGTAACGGCGGCCAGATTGGCTCTTGATCAAGACTTCGATGCCAAGCATGAAGGTTGCGTTGTCAGAGCTAGGGCGGGTGCTCTAAAACATGAGGGGGCGAAAGCCGTTCGATGGGCCCAGGTGGCAGAGGTGCGACGTAGTAACAAATTCACAATTTGATCTTTGATGGGCCAGGTCGGGCATATGCTACACGAATCCAAGCAGATGTGTACAGAGTTTCAGCAGCACTTCGCCGAACTGATCGGAGCGTGCGGTGTCTCGGAGACGGAGGTGCATTTCACCTACCTTTACATGTCTCAACACCACCTACAAGATCCTTACATCCATAATAACAGAAAGAATATACGCTTTCCATGAACAGAAGTCTATACTTCCACAAACTCAAAAAGACTAAAAGGAATTCTTATGGATGCGAAGATCCATTACTTATAATTAAAATGATTGTAAAGAACTGCTCGAGCAAATTGAACCTGAGTAGGACATGGATAGCCTACAGGATAGTGTCCCACATAATAGGCTACTCGAGGCCCTTGAGATATATAAGATCTCTCCTGTCGTTTCCAAATTATTACTAGGTAGCATAGCTGTGTTCCACAGCTCTCCTTCTGATCCATAGTATTGGGATGAACCAATCTAAAAACATCAACATCAAACGAGGCATCTTTCAAGGCGACTCCCTCTCCCCATTACTCTTTTGCATGGCACTGATCCCACTCTCAAACGAACTGAATAACACCAGGTATGAGTTCAAAGTTTATAATACAATAAGCCATCTGTTTTATATGGACGATCTGAAGCTGTTTGCTAGAAATGACGAAAAACTAGTAGGGCTGCCAGCAAGTATTGAAGAATTCAGCAATGACATCAAAAAGGACTTTGGCCTTGATAGGTGTGCTAAAGCAACTTTGGTAAGAGGTAAGCTCAGGCAAACGGCTTCCATTAAATTAGATACTGACGCTGCCATCAAGGAGCTTGACCCACAAGAAAGTTATAAATACCTGGGGATACACGAAGGAGAAGGTATAAAACATGTTACTATGAAGGTAAAATGAAAAACGAGTACTGCTAATAAGAAAGGGGTATTACTAAAGACTGAACTCAACTTCAAAAATCGCATGGAAGCCATTAACACCCTGGAACTTCCAGTAGTCCAATATAGTTTTAACATTACTAACTGGAATCTTACAGAGTTCCAACACCTGGACAGGAAAACAAGAAAAATAGTAACTTCTAAGAACATGGACCACCCAAAAGCAGATGTTGATCATCTGTACCTCCCTAGAAGTTAAGTTAAGTTAATAGTTAAGTTAAGTTAGTATTTTGGCTCAAAAAGCAAAAAGCAAGGCCATGTAGGGGGACATGGAGTTATGTACAGGGGTGTTCATGCAAAGAGTTCAGGCCATTTCTGGTCAAGAGAGAAGTAATGGGGGAAGAGGAATGATGCAGGCAGAACTGTGCTATAAGACCTCCACAATAGCAATGAGCAGGTACTTATTTAGTACAGAGGACCGGGGCCTGTGACTTGTGTGGAAACACGAAAGCAGCAAAAAAAAAATCACATTTGATTGTCAAGGAAGCTTGCAAATTCACAAAGGAACTTGGCATTAATCCTGAAATAGCTGAAGAACCTGAAACCACTGCCACAAAACAAGCAAAACGAATCAAGCAGACTGCAAAAAAGAACAGACAGAAACAAATTGAGGTGCGATGGAGCCAGACGCTTCTGCATGGAAAGTATACACTTCGAAGTCGAAATGCTGATGTAGATCAAACAACCCATCAGTGGCTAAGAAGTTCAGGACTGAAAGCAGACACTGAAGGTTTCATATTGGCGGCACAAGATCAAAGCTTGCTTACAAAAAACTACCAGGCTAACGTTCTTCAAAACGGTTCTGACCCTAAATGCAGATTCTGCGATACATTTGACGAAACAATAGATCATATCGTCTCAAGATGTCCTGTGCTGACTTTCAACGAATGCAAAAATCGCTAGGACAGTATTTACATTGCAAAATATGTAAATACAATAAAATCGGCTCTTCTGCTTACAGGTATGAACATCATCCTGAGCCAGTCGTTCAAGGTAAAGATGTCACTATCCTCTGGGATTTTCTAGTCAACAACGACAGAATGATCCAGGCTAATCGACCTGACATAGTCATTAGAAATACTTGTAGATGCAAGTGTTCCTACTGATAAAAAATATATCTGTAAAGGAATTTGACAAATAAAGTAAATATAAGGACCTGGAAATTGAAATACAAAAGATGTGGCATATTAAAGTGTGAAGTGTTTCTGTTATTGTGGGTGCCCTTGGTATGATAAAAAAAGGGATGTCAGAAACAACTAGATAAGATCCCAAGAGAACTATGTCTCAGAGAAATCCAAAAGATTGTGGTGACAAGTATTGCCCACATCCTTAGAAAAACCCTGTCAATTTAAATGTTTGTGTTGTATTACATAGAGATATTTTGCTGCTGCCCCTGTCACTTCACCTCCTCAAGCTTTCAGTCAAACTTATCCTTCACTCACCCTAGGACACTGGGTGTGCCTCGGCAAGTGATTGTAACAAACATGCAAATTAAATGTAAATAACAACAGTAATAATGATTTCATATATTTTCCACCCTTCGCCCTGGTGGCAAATAAATTAAATATTATCATTATTATTTTTTTTCTATCACAGGTTTTGTTGGAGCTCCTGGAGTCTTGCATGAGTAATGCGCTTACTACCTCTATCCTACGGTACCATGGTATTCGCTCTTTTCAGTTATCTAATACTTTTCCCATTATTGTGCCAAGGAGGCCAAGCTTTTGTAATAGTTCTACTGGGCACTATTCCAGTTTCCTTTACATTCTCCTTGATGCTTTCTGATACTGTTCCGAAGCACCCAACAATAATTGGCACTATCTTCACCTTCTTCATTTTCCATAGCCGGGCTATTTCGTACTTAAGAGGGTTGCACTTATCTATTTTTTCGCCTTCCTTCTTGACTATTCGTGAGTGAAAGGGGCATGCAACATCAACTATATAGCACATATGATGCATCTTGTCGACCACCACCATTATTATTATTATTATTATTATTATTATTATTATTGTTATTGCTTTTTCCGATTGATTTGCATTTTATTTCATCTTCCGGCAGGGTCTCAACCAGAGACCTAAGGCACGTATATATCAGATGGAGAGAAACTTCCTGAGAATGCGGGCTGCTGATGTCAACACACTGTTTTGAATCTCAGACTGTTGCTTTCGTAGGGATCTGGTCAAAAAATTTGTCACTACCTTTCTTGATCATGGTACACCAGACACATGCATCACAACCATATGTGCGCGACATGGCGATCTTATATCAAGGCAAACGGCGCATGACCTTACAGGTAGGGCCCAGTTAGAATTTTCTTCCGGTCGAGATACCCATCCCGCTCAAAAGGTCCCTGAATAAGGGTTGTTTCAGGACAAACCCAAAAGATTCCTCTGAACACACGTGCCTATGATCAGAGGTGCACATATCGTCAGCCACCAAGGGACATGCTCGAACAGTTAGGGTCAAGCAACTGGAAAGAAAATCTGTGGTACTGAGCAGAATATTTTATCTTTTACATCAATTAAGATCAGAAACCATGGGAGCCAGTGGCTGGTATTGCATCAGGTATTATTATTATTATTATTATTATTATTAATACAGTTTTATATTTAAGAGAGGAGGAATTATGTACATTATTTACATTTGACGGATATTTGTCCTCATCTTGTTTGTTGTTAACACAACATTTCGGCTGATATACCCACCAGCCTTCATTAGGTGTCTTGGGGAAAATTTCGAGTATGGGTTCTCATCCAAAAGGTATTTTTCGATATTATTATTATTATTATTATCATTATTATTATTATTCGGGCCACTGCCTGGAATCGAACTCGGAATCTTGGAGTTAAGAGCGCGGGTTACTAACCCCAAGTTTCTGACTTCGATTCCAGGCAGTGACCTGAATAATAATAATAATAATAATAATAATAATAATAATAATAATAATAATAAATGCCCTGATGCAGTACCAGGCAATAGCTCTCATGGCTTCTGATCTTAATTGACTGAAAACATGTACATTGTTTTGTCTTGGTATAAAAGATGGGCTACAGCAAATATTCTGCTCAATACCACAGATTTGCTTGTCAGTTGTTTGACCTTAACCAGTTGAGCATGTCCCTTAGTGGCTGACGATATGTGCATCTCTGATCACGAGCAGAAGTAGTGGGGGAGCATCATAGCCATGTGTTGAGAGGGATTCTTTGGGGTTTGAATAGTTCACCTCTGGAAACATGGGTGGTTTTTTCAACATCCTTAAACAACCCTTATTCAGGGACCTTTTGAGCGGGATGGGCTACTCAACCTGAAGAAAATTCTAACTGGGCCCCACCTGCAAGGTCATGTGCTGTTTATCTTGATATGAGATCACCATGTCGCGCACATATGGTTGTGATGCATGAGCCTGGTGTACCCTTATCAGACGGGTAGTCATGATGGGTATATTGGGCTTCGTATATTTTACCCCAGTGTCACTTTGATGGCATGAACTGCTCTCTCACTCAATAATAATAATAATAATAATAATAATAATAATAATAATAATAATAATAATAATAATAATAATAATAATAGCATCGAAAAAATGCCTTAAGAATGAAAACCCAGGTTCGAAATTTCTCCAAGATACCTGGTGAAGGTTTGAGGGTATATCAGCCGAAACGTTGTGTTAAGAACAAACAAGATGAGGACAATAACCGTCAAATGTAAATAATGTATTATTATTTTTAATTTTAATCTGCATGTTTGTTACAGTCAGTTGCCGAGACACACCCAGTGTCCTGGTGCGAGTGAAGGATAAGAGATGTTACAGTATGACCGAAAGTTTGAGGAGGGGAAGTAGAGAAATATCTTCATTTAATACAACACAGACATTTAAACAGATAGGCTTTTCTCCTATATCTAGATGCTTCTGACATCCCTTTTTTTTATCATATCAAGGGCAACTACATTAACTGGAACAATTCTAGCTTTAAGAAGCAACATCATTTGTATTTCAATTTGCAGCTCCTTATATTCACTTAGTTTGTCAAATTTCTTTACAGATGTATTTTTTATCAGTGGGAATACCTACATCTATTAGTGTACAAGTATTCTCTTCTCCGTCTTTAATAATTATGTCTGGTCGATTAACCTGGATCGTTCTGTCGGGAGGGGCAGGCAATTCTTACTTGTCTAGTGGCTGTAGCAAAAGAGGTAGTATGGTGGACCCGTTTGAAAGGGCTAAAGACAGACACTTTCCTCTTTGGCCAAGCCCCCATCCACTTTTTCAAGTTTCACTTGAAAAGGGATTGGAGGGTAGAGAGGGAAGTGTTGCCTTCTAGCAAGTTTGTTGAAAGGTAGGTGAATATAGGAAGAACGGCCAGTGTGAAAGGACCAATTCTGAGCGTGCACCTATAAAAAAAAAAGGAGAAAGGCTCTTGCCCTGTTGTTCAGGCACCCGTGGCCTTTGTGGGGTTTTCCACGAGGACTTTAAAGCGCCTCCCCTATTGGGAGTTTTAATTTGTTCAATTTTTATTGTTATTACATTGTATACATGATGAAAACCCATTGTATCGTCCTGTTTTTGTCTGTGTTGTTGTATGTCAATTAATGTTTTGTACGTGAGCCCTTGTGGCTATTAAAAGAATCATCATCGTCATCATGTTTCTTAGTAAATTAACTTATGTTAAAAATCATCAGCTAATATATGATGTACATTTTATATGACAAGTTTAGACTAGTGCCGTTTTAACAGGATTATAGGCCCTCGAAGGTGAAGCCCTGCAATGAAGCTTCTTCATACACAACACACATTAACAACGGCCCCTCTTAGACTCGTTCCTCCCGTCCCCCGCCGGATATCTGCCCAGTGGGCCTCTGCCTCATGGTGGCACTCGCTTGACCATTTGATATTGCTCGAATTGTTTCAGTTTTTCTCTAAATTCGAACCGATTCATCTGAACACCCACCTAACCGCGATGTCAGGAAATCTTAACCATAATCACCGCCAGTTTTTATTCTATTTTATTTTGCTTCACTCCTATTGTGGCGCCGGATTTAATTGCTGGGAATTGTGTGTGTGTGTGGGGGGGGGGGGTGGTGCTAATTACACAGTCGAGAATTACACGATGGACTTAGACAAGTTGTTCGCGAGGGGATGATTACGAGAGTCATTAATGATTATAAACAACAACGACGACGACCACTGTGGCGCCGCTGCCGCCTCCGCCACCACCACAAGAACAACAAAAGCAATAACAGCAACAACTTAGTCACAAGTCT
This sequence comes from Octopus sinensis, assembly GCF_006345805.1. Lineage (NCBI taxonomy): Eukaryota > Metazoa > Mollusca > Cephalopoda > Octopoda > Octopodidae > Octopus > Octopus sinensis. The sequence goes on along the minus strand of NC_042999.1, from coordinate 54,571,681 downwards.
TACTGACTTGTAATGGTTACCATGGTAATAGTGATTAAAACGACGACAGCAACAACAGTAATAATGATAGTTACTATGGCAACGAGGATGTTGACGGGGAAGTTGCAAACAACAACAACAACAACAACAACAAAACGGTGGGACCTCTTATACAAGTACTTGACCTGCTAAAAGTAGCTGTCAAATTTCTCATATCAGACACTACCGTCTTAAAAATAAGGGAAGGACATATTGGACAAGATGAGGATGTTGATGATGATGACGATGATGAACACATGACTTTCGTTCTTTGAGTGGCATCCAGCATATAACTGGTACTTTAGTTTGTCTCCGTCGAAGTATATATATTTATTTAAGTTTTTAATCAATGTGATGACTCGTCCCTGTTACATTAGAAAGTAGAACACCAGAACACCACTCCAGAATATAAAACTGCCAGAATATTACTCCAGAATACAGAATTGCCAGAACACCACTCTAGAATGCAGAATTTCCAGAATATTACTCCAGAATACAGAATTGTCAGAACACCACTCTAGAATACAGAATTGCCAGAACATTACTCCAGAATATAGAATTGCCAGAACACCACTCCAGAATACAGAATTGCCAGAACACTACTCCAGAATACAGAATTGTCGGAACACCACTCCAGAATACAGAATTGCCAGAACAAAACTCCAGAATATAGAGTTGCCAGAACAGCACTCCAGAATACAGAATTGCCACCACCACGACCACCACAATCATCATCAACACCAACAACAACAGCAACTATAACATTACTAAAACTAGTTCTTTCTGAGATAGGCACACGGTCAGAGATTTGAAGAAAGGTGTTTGAGATTAACACATTCTCAGTATTTGACTGGTTCTTTATTTTATCGACCACTGAGGGATGACAAGTGAAGTTGGCCTGCACAGAAATTGAACTCGCGATGTAAAGAGCCGGAAGAAATACTTCAGAGTGTTTTGTCCGAAAACTCTAACGATACCGCCAGTCTACTGTCCAGTAACATTTATTGTAAGAGAAATATTTCTCGATATTTTTTTCTCATTTGCCGAATCTTCTTGTTTTAATATCACTTGGTATTAAAGACAGTTGTGTTATCGCTTAATCACAGAACAAAAAGTAGTGTTCGTGGTCATTGGGTTCTGGGTGGGAGGCAGGGTGAAGAAGTTATCCTTACTCCAGACTCCTGGGCCGAATATTTCAGACTGAGGTCACACTAAAAGGTCACATAATGACATTAAAGTAGGTGACAAATTAGATGTAACGCCCAAGAACAGCAATGATATTTACGGTCGACTTCCACAGTTTCTATTCACCAAATTCCATCCACAAGACTTTGGTTAATCCGAGGTTATGGCAAGAAACAATTACACAAAGAACCATACTGAGAGATCGAACGCCAATTCACGTGGTTGCCAACTTTCTAACCACACGGCAATACCTCAACCTTTTTTATCTTCAGTAAACGAATAAGAATCTGACTTTGATCTTTTCTCTGCATATATTACTTTTTGTTAAGTTGTAATCTTTTTTAACCCTTTAACTATCCAAAGCATTTTCATAAATTTCTCCTAAACATTTATGCTTGTAGCGCTGTGTATCACAGACTACACACTACATGCATACTTACTTGCGCCCTTTTAAAACCTAGCCAGGCTCATGGACTCGGTTTCCCGGTTTCAGTGGTGTATATGTTCCCCAGCTGGACCGGACGCCAGTCCATCGCAGCGTTACTCATTTTTGCCAGCTGAGTGGACTGGAGCAACGTGAAATGAAGTGTTTTGCTCAAGAACACAACGCGTCGCCCAGTCCAGGAATCGAAACCACAATCTTACGATCATGATGTTGACACCCTAACCACTAAGCCACGCACCTCCACATGCATATATTTATAGAGATACATTAGTCCTTCTTTCATCCGTTCTGAGTAATATGAAGTTTTACAATCGTAAGTTTCAAGTTTCTCTGGTGGTTGAAAAATTAGGAATGTCTATCATTTATGATGCATAGACGCCAGGAAAATATGCCGTGTATGACAAGTAATGCACAGGAAAAGGGCAAAGGATTAATAGTTGACTCATAGGAGGAAGAGCTATGCTTTCAGATCTTTTCCAGGATGTTTGTGTTTGGGGTGGCTCCGTGTTTAATATTTGCAACTTAATGGGCCCAGCTAAAGGTGCCAAGAACCAGCTTTTGGCGATGTTAAACCATAAATCATTAAATCGACCTTCATAACAGGAACTCTCTTCTCGACTCTCTTCGAGGGTTTGTCAACAAAGGTTTCACTTTGATCGCTCCGAGACTGCAACTTGTAGAAGATACTTGTCCCAGGGCAGTGCCGTCTTAGGCCTTCGATACATCGGCCATTTGCACAGGGTCGGACGGTTCTAAGGGTCATAACCAAATCTATGTAGGCGTGGTTATGATTGTAGGGGGCGGTAATATAGGGCATTAAGGACCTATAATGCTGTTAAACAACGATGGGCCAAGGTGTTGCACAGAAAGATCGAACCCGAAACAACTTGGGGGCAAGGTATATCTCTTTTTAACCGTCACTTGTGCGTGTGTCAGTGTACGGTTGTGTGTGTGTATGAGAGTCTGTGGGTTTGTTCGTGTGCGTGCGTGCGTGCGTGCGTGTGTGTGTGTGTTTGTGTGTGAGTGTGTGTGTGTAAGATTTCTGCTGTGCGTTTTCCTATCATTTAAAACATATGTTTGGTGATAATTCTTCTCCTAAGCCTTCTTATCCGATTTGTTAGTTTCGCTAAACGGAACGTTGTTTCCTGCCACAAACAATAATGACTCAACGCACGCACACACACACACACACACGTCATTATGTAGCACTAATCATAGATATGAAGTAATTTTCACAGAAATGACAGAAAACACAAAGGTGTTGCCACATTGCTGACATGTACCATCCAATTAGGGAACCTTGCTCTCTCTCTCCCTCTCTCTCTCTCTCTCTCTCTCTCTCACACACACACACACATACACACACGTATGTATATACACACATACAGACAACCAGGAGCCATGCACACATACACACACATATACGCACAAACATATATATTGTTCTTATGTACTACTACTAATGCTATTGCTGCTGCTAGTATTTCATATCAATTCTTAGCTGTTGACATAAAATATTACGACGTGGACGTGTTCCGCCTTCTATCTTACATCCTCTTTCCCTACACTGCATGTATGTATGTATGTATATATGTATGTATGCATATAAGTATGTATGTAAGTATGGCTGTGTGGTAAGTAGCTTGTTTACCAACCACATGGTTCCGGGTTCAGTCCCACTGCGTGGCACCTTGGGCAAGTGTCTTCTACTATAGCCTCGGGCCGACCAAAGCCTTGTGAGTGGATTTGGTAGACGGAAACTGAAAGAATCCCGTCGTATATATATATATATATATATGTATATATATGCGTGTGCGTGTTTGTGTGTCTGTGTTTGTCCCCCTAGCATTGCTTGACAACCGATGCTGATGTGTTTATGTCCCCGTTACTTAGCGGTTCGGCAAAAGAGACCGATAGAATAAGTACTGGGCTTACAAAAGAATAAGTCCCGGGGTCGAGTTGCTCGATTAAAGGCGGTGCTCCAGCATGGCAGCAGTTAAATGACTGAAGCAAGTAAAAGAGTAAAGAGAAAGTCTTTATATATAGGGTGCGGTGAATAAATTGTCGTCTAAATTACGCAAATATGAAAATAACACTGACATCTCATTTTAACAGTTATATTTACATTAAAATATCTTGAGATACTAAAGAGTAGATTTATTCAATAAAATCGCCATTGGCTTCAACAACGGCGTCCAGACGACTTCGGAATCTCTTGCAATGCTTCTGGACGATCTCCTTGTTTAAGTTGGTGAATGCTGCCATAATCCTTGCCTTCAGTTCATCTTTGGTGTTACAAGGAATTTTGTTGGTCTCTCGCTCAAATGCGCCCCACACAGAAATTGTCTGACAGCCATGAGTGGGTTCTCCTGCCTGTACGGCATGGCGCAGAGTCCTGTTGCCAGACATGGGTCTTCCAGCACCCACCCCTTTTCACCCAGGGCAACGCTACCTCCTCCAGGCACTCGATGTAGACCTCCATGTTGAGTCTGAGGCCGTGTGGGAAGATGAATAGAAGCATAACGTCGCTGCTATCACTAGTGATCCTTCCAAACACCATGATGTTGACTGGATGCTTGATTTGCATCACTTTCGGTACATGTCCTCAGATTGCACTGTTCTCGGATGGACACTCAAACACTCTGAATTGTTCGTATTGGAGTTTCCCGGCCCGAATTCTAAGCAGTACAAGATGTCGTTTCGAAAATTTCTGGCAGAGTAAATTGCGCCATTGTGCTGTTTTTGTCACAAACGGTGCCCAACTGACCCTGCTATATTGTGTAGTCGACAGAATTAAAAAACAATCAAAGCACATGCGCAAAATTATAAATATAAAATGGCGACAATTTACACACCAACGCTGTATATGTTTCTACATACATATATAAATACACACACACACCACACACACACACACACACACACACATATATATAATATATATATGCACATACACACACATATACACACATATACACACACATGTATGTATGATATTGTTCAGTTTTATTTCAAAATTTCTTATCAATAGAGAAAGAGCCGTTTTCTAACCTAGATCCAAGGAATTTCAACACCAACAACAGGTATTTTTGTATGCATGTATTGCTTTATATATGTAGTCTCATGCATATAGTTGCATATCTAGACATGCTTATAGATATTTAAATGATAAACCTCGGGAAAGTTCTACAGATTTTTCACACACACATATGTTTGTATGTATGTATGTATGTATATGTGTTTGTCTGTATGTATATATACATATATATATATATATATATATAATATATATATATATATATATATATATATATATATATATATATATTATATATATTATATATATATATATATATATATATATATATATATATATATATATATATATATATATATATATATATATATATATATATATATATGTATATATACATACATACAGATATATATATATATATATATATATGTATACATACAGATATATATGTATGTATACATAGATACAGATGTATATACTCTCTTTTACTCTTTACTCTTTTACTTGTTTCAGTTATTTGACTGTGGTCATGCTGGAGTACCGCCTTTAGTCGAGCAAATCGACCCCTGGACTTATTCTTTGTAAGCCTAGTACTTATTCTATCGGTCTCTTTTGCCGAACCGCTAAGTTATGGGGACGTAAACACACCAGCATCGGTTGTCAAGCGATGTTGGGGGGACCAAACACAGACTCACAAACACACACACACATATATATATATACATATATACGACAGGCTTCTTTCAGTTTCCGTCTACCAAATCCACTCACAAGGCTTTGGTCAGCCCGAGGCAATGTTAGAACCATGTGGTTCGTAAGCAAGCTACTTACCACACAGCCACTCCTACGCCTATATATATATATGTTTGCATGTATGAATATATACACGTTTGCCTATAATTTCCAGCAGTTCTTTGATTTGAAAAGCGCCACTTTTCGTTTTTCCAGATAATCTTTACAGAATTTTGAGCTCGATTCATCATAGAACAATGTATGAACAATAAATCTCCGGTCTGAGGTCCCCTTCGGATGGGGTGGAGGGTTAAAAAGAAGATGAATCAAAAAAGAGATATAAAAGAACTGAAAGTTGTAATGGAGTAGCAATTTAAGTGAGGGTGTTATTGTGAAGTACAGAAATATTATGCGATCTGTCTGTCTGTCTATCCATCCATTCATCCACGGTCACCGAAAGGAATTTGAGACGCTACGTAGTTTCTCATTTTTGAAAGTTGTCCGAATACAGGGATCGAAAAACCGTTAGTAACGGCTCATTCCTACAGTATTGAAGACACACACACACGCATTGTTATTTAAAGAGAGGGAGAAAAATAGAAAGAGAGAGAGAGAGAGAAAGAGAGAGAGAAGTGGGGTCTTGTAAGGTCTAGTGTTGCATATATTAACACTGCACACTACGCAAGCATAATGCCTTAGCTTCTCCCAGACAAATCCACTTATCCTCCCGCGTGCTACTGTTAGAGCAGATGCTGTGGTCCGTCGTATTGATGACGCTCTGACAAGGGGTAGGAATTCAGTGCCTTAAAACTGTGCCTTTCTAGTAAGGATGTTTAATTAATAGGTTAGGGTGTTACATAAAAATCTGACAAAGAAAAGGTCCGAGAAAACTTCCTGCAGAATATAGGTCTGGTACCCAGGGTGCTGAAGAAAACCCCCAGGGTGATAGGCACGGCAGCTAAAGCCAAATGAAGGTGATTGTGGCTGACAACAGACCGCAGGTGGAACCCTTTCGCAAACAAATCTTAATTCTGTCCTCGCTGTTCCACTGAGACGAAGTGCACAGGCTGAGGGGCGAAATGTTTGTGGCTCTGAGTGAGCTGCTGATGATACAGAAGAATTTCCGATATTGCGATGGAATTAGAGAAGATTTTGGAATACAGTTATCCCTCACCATATCGCGGTTCACGTATCGCGCACTCAGTACATCGCGGATTTTTCTGGCTAATGCTTGTAAATTTATATCGTGGACTTTTCAGTACATCGCGGGTTTCTGCGGTCGATAGGCATTTATATTTTTTTAGATTTTAATTATTTCTGTGAGAGGTTTTGAAACGTATTACCCGCGATAGTCGACGGATTACTGTACATCTGAGTAATTCCTGCCGTTTCTGCGTGGAGCAAAGCACCCCCAATGCTTATTTCACTTGGCACCATAATCAGGACCCACATGACCGAGTGGTTTGTGTGAGGACACTTTCAAAAATCCAAAAGCCAGTCTGTTTTGACGGGTTAAATGATAATCCATAATGGTTGGGTGGTGGTGGATCAACCGGACACTATAATCCCATCCCCATGACCTCCCCCTTCTCTGCACCCATTGTCATGATTCTGAGAAGCAGCCAGTTTGTCAGTTACAAGTGACTGGTAGAGATGAAGAACCTCGTCACCCAATGTTCCTAATGAGGATGGGTGGGACGTATAGCTGTGACATGTCCAGGTTGGAATCGTCACAGTGAGGAAGAAGCGGGCGGAGGAAGAGCAGGACGACGTATAAAAAGTATCCCTTTATTCTATCTGTCTGTTTGTCTCTGGATCTCATAGAAACAGACGAGCATCATATCTGTGTCTTTCCCAAATAGCTTTCAAGAGAACAAAATAACAAAGAAAAAGAAATGCAAGCGTAGAGTAACGATGATTGCAATGATAACGACATCGACGTTATTATTGTTGTTGATGATGATGATGATGATAATCATGATGACGAATACGATGACGAATACAATGACGACTATGACGACAAAAACTAGAAAGTCCAGAAATAACGGAAGTGTAATAAAAACAACAACAACAACAATAATAATAATAATAATAATAATAATAATAATAATAATAATAATATATATTTATTGTCCACAAGGGGCTAAACAAAGAGGGGACAAACAAGGACATACAAAGGGATTAAGTCGATTACATCGACCCCAGTGCGAAACTGGTACTTTATTTATCGACCCCGAAAGGATGAAAGGCAAAGTCGACCTCGGCCGAATTTGAACTCAGAACGTAAGGGCAAACGAAATACCGCTAAGAATTTCGCCCGACGTAAATACCCTGATGCAATACCAGACAGTGACTCTCATGGCTTTTGATCTCAACTGATTGGAAGTGTTATCCTGTGCATTGTTTTGTCTTGGTGTAAAAGAAGGGCTACAGAAAACATTCTTCTCAATCTGTTTGTCGGTTGTTTGACCTTAACCAGTCGGGCATGTCCCTTCCTTACTGATCACGAGCAGAAGTAGTGGGGGAGCATCATAGCCATGTGTTGAGAGGAATTATTTGGGGTTTGGATAATTCACTTTTGGAAACCTGGGTGTTTCGTTCAACATCCTTACACAACCCTTGTTCAGGGACCTTTTGAGCGGGATGGGGGCTACTCAACCTGAAGAAAGTTCTAACTAGGCCCCCACCGCACCAACGCCACCATCACCAGCACCTTTACCATCACTGCCATCATCAACACAATCACCAACAGCTGTAGATCTGTACTCCCTACCACCACCACCACCACCACCAGCTGCAGCAACTACAACACGAATTCCTGCGACCATTGTAAAGCATATTTTCATTGTGTAGCGTTGATTGTGTAAGAACGAACTGCAAGTATTGTTGTCGGCTTTCATTTTCAGAAATTAATAACAAAGAACAACAATAACAACAACAACAATAATAATACCATGTATTGTGTTGTTAGTCAATGATACCAGTAATCTCGGTGACATTAAACAATAGCAACCATAGTAACCAAAGTACGTCATCAGTAACATCTGACCAGAACACGTGACATGGTAGACGTTTATTTCAATTGTCGAGCAAAAAGATTTCTTCAATTTGAGAATAACAAATCAAGAAGGGAACTTTGACATAGTAACTCGACCCGCTAGAAACAACAGCCAAATCATAGACCTCCGTGGCCAAGTCTTAAAGTTTAAAATTTTTCTTGGGAAATAAAGAGCAATACTTTTTCTGTTAGTCATTTGTAATTTGCTTTACCAGTCTCTTACTGTCTTCACTTTACACTTAAGGTATAGGTCCTCTCTCTCTCCTCTCTCTCTCCTCTCTCTCTCTCTCTCTCTCTCTCTCTCTATATATATATATATATAATATATATATATATATATATATATATATATGTTTCTTTCATTCTCTCTCTGTTTATTTCCTCGCGTACCGTTCTGTTGAAAAACGTTGGCTTGAAACGTAAAATACTTTCTCACCTTCCCGAGCATCAAACGAATACACCTGTTTATTTTTTATACACCTGTCTTCGTCTTTTGCTTTTCTGTAAACTTCAACTATATACATACATACAACTATATACATACATACAACTATATACATACATACATACATACATATTTCAAAATGTGACCGCGTGTGTACCGTTGGCGATTTTTTCCCTCTGTCTTCCCTTCTCTGGATCTTTCCTTCTCCTATGTTTCCGACGAAGAGCTCCGCTCGAAACGTTAAACCCTCCTTCTTTCCTGAGCGTCCAATAATACTATATTTGTTCCACGTTCTCGCGTTGTTGTGTTTTTCTGTGCTTTGTTTGGATTAACTTTACATACATACATACATACATACATACACATATATATATATATATATATATATATAATCGTATGTGTTTTTGTGTATATCTATCTATATATAATTCTTTAACAAGAATGGTACTGCCAGTAACTATCAAATCTCGTCCCATTAAGCCATCATCGGACTGCCCGATGATTGTTTAGTTTGCCAAAATTTGGAAGTCGCTGTCAATGCTATTCTTGTTAAAGAACAATAATTTTATACTCTGCAAAATTATCGAAGAATCCTTCAGTTTAATGTATTATAACTTAAAATAAACACACACACACACACACACACACACATATATATATATATATATATGCGTGCGCATGCACGTACACACACATATATATACGTACGCACGTACATACATACATAAGCAATTGTCCGAAAATGTCATCGCGGTATTATCTACCGATGAAGCATGATGTTGTAGTTAGGACACTGTATAACGAAGTGGGTCCGTCGAAAGGATAAGCCCGAGGATAAAGAAATAAGTATCAACAGTATGGTAGAAGCCATAACCACTCATAATAAAAAGGAATACTGGTGGAACGTACCAGTGAAGACCTCGATAAAGCGTGAGCACCACAGACCTAATATAATGATTTGGGATAGAGAGGAGAAACTGTGCACAGTTGTGGAAATTAACTGCTCAACGGATGTTAGCATAAAGCTGAAGATCAGTGGAAAAGAGAACACCTATGTTGAACTACTGGGAAATCTTCAGTTACTCTATCCAGATTTATACCTGTTATTATTGGGGCCCTGAGATATGTAACACACTGCCTAAATACTAATCTTGAGAAATTAGGCTTCTCAAAAGCAGGAAGGAGAAAACCAATTCGAAGACTACAGAGCCAATCCATCACTGGAACTGTAAAAATCTGTAAAACTTTCCAGAAGTTTATCATTTAAATATATATGATCATGTCTAGATATGCATGAGAATACATACATACAAATCTGCACATACATACGTACAAATCTGCACCTACTTACATGCATGCATACATACATACATACATACATACATACATACATACATACATACATACATACATACATACATACATACATACAAAAATACCCTGTTGTTGATGTTGAAATTCCAATGAAGGAACCTTGAATCTGTGTTAGAAACTTCCTTTTTCTCTATTAGCAAGAAATCTTGAAATAAAATTGAATAATGACATTCATACATACATACGTACATCCATAAGTATATATAATATCGCACGATGCAGCGTTGAGAAAAAATATACGTGTAAAGCCATATCTCCGCAGCGAAAGCTCTTATCACGTCCGAATGCCCTCGATTGGGTTAAATTTGTTCTTCTCGTTGCTGTTGTTCCTAACTTGAGTCAATACAATTCGTGGCAAATGTTGTTTTCGAACCTTAAGAGTCAGGACAGTCTCCCGCCAATCCACCAATCCACTGCTCTGCATTCGTACTTTATTTATTGATCCCGAAACGATGAAAAGCGAAGTTGACCTCTGCAGGGCTTGAACTCAGATAACGGAGAATCAAACACTAACAACTTTGCCAATTCACCGTCTTCACTGATAACGAATATATTCTACTTTGATAATCAAAGGAAGAAGTCTCTTCGTGGCTACTTGATATGAGAGAAATAGCAGCCAACTCCCCCAAAGTACACTCTACTAAAGAGGACGAGAAGTTATCTTGGATTATGTAGTTCTAAATGCACTTTGCCAGAACATTAAAAAACAGAGGTGTTCATATGGCCGCCTAGCATTAGAATCAACATCATCATCCACAATAACAAGCAGAAGCCTGTAATGTGGCTGCCAATAATTTGGTAGAATGACAAAATATGACCGATGCTGTGTCTGTCTGTTGGTCTCTGTTAATTTGCAGAAGTAGAAAGGGGAAATTGGCGATGATAAGGTAATAATATATAATTAACTGATCATTATGTTAATTATATAACTGTCACCTGATAGGGTGACAGCATTCTGACGGACTTGGTGGACCTGTTCTAAACAATTTTACTTAATAATCTTAAAAAAAAAAATTATATTTCAAATAATTGACAGAATTATTAATTAAACATTAATCAACCACTAATTAATATTTCGCTCTTTTCTAGAGTTTCCGTCATTTTGGTGCGAGGCTACGTTGGTGTCTCCACCATAGTATCTCCAACGTAGTGCCGCGTCACTTGTTAAAACCCTGCCGCAGGGAAAGGTCTGTGACAATGTGTGTGTGTGTGTGTGTGCATATACAGGGTGCGGTGAATAAACTGTCGTCTAAATTACGCAAATATGAAAATAACACTGATATTTCATTTTAACAGATATATTTACCAAAATTGCATTAACATATCTTGAAATACTAAAGAGTAAATTTATTCAATAAAATCGCCATTGACTTCATCCACGGCCTCCAGACGACTTCGGAATCTCCTGCAACTCTTCTGGGCGGTCTCCTTGTTTAAGTTGGCGAAAGCTACCATAATCCTTGCCTTCAGTTCATCTTTGGTGTTACAAGGAGTTTTGTTGGTCTCTCGCTCAACTGCGGCCACGCGTAACAATCAAGGGGGTTAGGTGGCCCGATGTTAGATGTGATGTGGTCGCAGAAATTGTCTAACATCCATGAGTGAGTTTTCCTGCTTGTGTGGCATGGTGCTGAGTCCTGTTGCACGAGATAGGGTCTTCCAGCAACCACCCTCTTGACCCAGGGCAGCACTACTTCCTCCAGGCACTCGATGTAGGCCTCCGTGTTGAGTCTGAGGCCGTCTGGGAAGATGAATGGAGGCATAACGTCGCCATCACTAGTGATCACTCCAAACACCATGATGAAAACTGGATGTTTGATTTTGATCACTCTCGGTATAGGTTTTGGGGACATGGCAAGCCAACGGTCGTTCTGTGTGTTTACCATCTGTTCGTATTGGAGCTTCCGGTGCGAATGCCAAGCAGTACAGCATGTCGTTTCCAAATTTCTGGCAGACCTAATTGCGACATGGGGCTGATCTTGTCACAGACGGTGCCCAACTGACCCTACAATACTGTGTAGTTGGTAATATCAAAACAAACGATGCACATGAGCGAAATTAAAAATATAAAGTGTGACAATTTACCCCTCGCACTCTGTATGTATGTATATATGTATGTATATATATATATATATATATATATATATATATATATATATATATATATATATATATATATCAACACTTACACACACACACACACCACACACACACACACACACACATTATACACACAATATCTCATATCCCTAGACTGTATGTCTATGAGTCAGTGAACTTCAATGTAAGAGATAGGGAGATCTAACCCAAGCGTCAGAACGTGGGGTATTTATTTATTTAGAGACATCTCCACATAAAGTGCAGACTGGCCCTGAAGATATGTTTTATGAGATTTCCAAAATAAATAAAAAATAACTATAACTGGTGCAACGTCTAGTCAATAATATATAGAATTACATTTGGTGAGGGGCCCGAGGGAGGATAACACACCCGTCCCCCGACCACCACTAACATATGTATAAATCACAATATACATGTTGGAGCGGTGTCTTTGGTAAAGCTGTTAGAATAAAAGAACGAAATTATAAACAAAGATAGACACAGGCGTGGCTCTGCGGTAAGACACTAGCTTCCCAAGGCACATAATTCCGAGTTCAGATCCCCTACTATAGATTCGGGGAGACTAAAGCCTTGTGAGTGGATTTGGTAGACGGAAACTGGAAGAAGCCTGTCGTATATATATAAATATATATATATATATACAGTAACCCCTTGCCATATCGCGGGGGGTTAGGGTTTAGAACGTAACACCGCGATAGTCGAGGGACTAATGTATTTTATATATATATATATATATATATATATATATATATATATATATATATATATATATATATATATATATATATATATATATATATATATATATATATATATATATATATATATATATAATATATATATATATATATATATATATATATATATATATATATATATATATATATATATTATATATATATATATATATATATATATATATATATATATATATATATATATATATATATATATATATATATATATATATAGTTGAAATTTATAGAAAAACAAAAGACGAAGATAGGTGTATAAACAACAAACAGGTGTATTGGTTTGACGCTCGGGAAGGTGAGAAAGTCTTTTACGTTTCGAGCCTCCGCTCTTCAACAGAAATGAACACAGAGAAATAAACAGAGAGAGAATAAGAAAACTTACGGAGCTAGCGATCAATCATGGTGACTTAGATACATATTTATATCAAATGTTACTCAGATACTCAACCATGAGCCCAGAGCACCTTATAGTGGAAACAGCTGTTAGCTAATGAAGTTCATACAATTATCATTTATTCCTTTGTCATCTACTTTTCTTATGTGTACACACATACATACATGCATGCATTCATTCATAGATACATATATACATCATGAAGTTCATAGAGATGGAAGAACTGAAAATGAAACACAAAAACCTGCAAGAAAAGCAGCGCCAACACCACCTCCCAAAACAATGGAAAAAGAAAAGGAGTTGTGAAGATCGTTGAAAGAGAGGCCAGTATCCAAAAAGTATCAAGAAAAGAAACAAAAAAGAAGAGAAACGGAAACAGGACATTACATTAAGCACGTACCATTTGTAAATTCCATGCTAAAGGAATCTGCAGGTATGGTGAGATGGGAACGAACTGCCGCTTTGCACATCCAAAGCTCAGGCTGGACGGTACACATGATCAAACACACCTCCAACAAGATAGGACAAAACCATGCCCTGGGGAAGTTTTACCACACTACAGGCCTGCAACAAAGAAAGTATGCGGGTGCAGTGCAAGATGTAACTATCGAGCAACTAAATGTTTTAGGTGTGACACAAAAAATTGTGCCGCAGCTGGCATGGTCACAACTATAACTAAGCTACACCCACTCACATACAAGATCGTCACAAATAACAGACCCAAGATGGTCGTGATTGCCGCAAAGCCGGCAATCACACCAATTCTTTTAATAAATATTAGAGGTCTCCTATCAACAGCTATTAAAATGTTACATACCTCAGGGATCTTTATGTATGTAATCAAGCGATATGCATTGCACATACTCATCATCATCATTGTTCGACCGTGGTCGAGACAATGGAATTTACCATGCTACGCCAGACTTCACGGTCCATCATAGCATTACGGAGGTCCTGTTGCTGGATGCCTGTATCCCTGGAGATTACATCAGGGTAGGAGAGTGTGCGCCCTCTGATGTTGCGAGTAGATGGCTTCCAGAGGAGAAGAGTAGAAATTGCCTCGTTTTCAGCTTTACAACAATGTCCAGCAAACTGGACTCTCCTACCTTTCACAAGAGATGACATAGGTTGTAGTTTCCCATACATTTGCATTTTGGTTGGATGACGCTTCCACGAGAGATTTTGAGCTCTCATAGGGAGGCGAGCGTAGGTTCTATCCAACCGCCTCTCAAGCTTCTTTGATAACGTCCAGGTTTCTGAGCCATATAGTAGAATTGGTTCGACTGTGGCTTTGAAGATTTCAGGTTTGAAGTCTCTACTTAGATTTGATGACCAGATCTTATGCATGTGGTTTATATTATGGTTCTTATATAAGTATTTATACTTGAAATATTGGGGTATTATTATATATTTTGGTTATATTAACTGGGTTTGTAGGGTATGTTTTACCTTGAGGTCAGATATCATTTTGGGGGGCGACAGTAATTACTAATTTAGTATCTGTTGTTCCATATATTGGGGAGGTTTTAGTATATTGAATTTGAGGAGGATTTTCTGTTGATAATGCTACTTTGAGTCGATTTTTTTGTTTTCATTTTTTGTTTCCTTTTATTATTGTGGGGTTGGTTATTTTACATTTTTTGTTTTTACATGAAGGGGGTTCAAATAATCCATTAGGATTAAATAGAGATTTAGATAAGATTCCTTTTCATCATTATGGCCTGGTCAGCCTGTAGGCTGACCAGGCCATACCCTTTCTAGTTAGAAAATCTTTTCCAGATGATGATATGTATGACCCAAGATATTTGTAATCAGAAACCATATTTAAGGGCGCATTGTTGAGAGTATAGATGATGCAATCACTGTTGGACAGGCACTTGTTTATATATTCACATACTGGGATACCTCTCTCTCTCTGCAGATATAAATAACGTAGAGATACACAGACCAATGTATGCTGTGTTCCATGCAGACAAACGAGAAGAAAGTGACGGTGGAGTTGCATTGTACATCCGTGAAAATGTAACACCACAAACCTTGTTGTTACACTCAAAGTCGGTTTGTGACAAACTCAGTGCGTTTAATGCAACAGGATGTGGTAATATGTACACTGTATCGCCCACCTGATGCCACAAATCATGATGATAGATATGAGGAAAGCTTTACAATGATGATAGAAGTACTAACAAAACTAGATCAAAGTGTTAATATACTTCTGATGGCTGACTTCATCTTTCCCACCATCAAATGGCCCGAAAGCCGAATGGCATGCAGAGAGCTTAACCTAGTAGAATCTCTACTTGACCTCACAAAAATGCTGTTCATGGAGCAAACAATATACTCTTCTCCCCAACCCGAAATGATCACGTATTAGACCTCTGTTTCACTAGCAAAATAGGTATTGTCCACAACGGGAAGATAGCACTGATAATCTTCTAAGACAACAACATGGTAGAACTGACGATGTATGGTCTAAAACCAATTAATGATGTATTCCACACAGACGGCACTCAAACCCTGTCTAGTCTGAACTGTTACAAGGCTGACTGAAAGTCAATTGAAAAACGGATTATCCAGTAAAATTGGCCTAAAGGTCGCTCTATGCAAGAGATTGATATCAATAATGCGAGCGATATGCATTAAACTTGTCCCAGAGAAGAAAACAACCACATACAAAAACATCATTTCTCGAGATAGGAGAGTCCTTATGAGACAGAGAATAAAGATCTCCAATCGCTTAAATAAACAATTTATTGACTGTGAGAAATCCCTCCTAGAAGAGAAACCTTTAGATATCGAAAATAAACTCAGACTCTCCCATGAAAAGGAAAGGGTAGAAAGAGAAACAATGGTGATGGAAAATATAGAAATAAATTCCAAAGCCTTCTACAAGTTCGCGAAAGAGTCTGCCTCAGTGCACTACAAGATAGGGAGGGCCTCTGTTTGGAGAAGACGGCTCGCTAACTGCAAACCCCAAGAGCATAAGTGAAGTAATAAATAAGTAATTCCAGTGTGTCATCACATTTTTACTGGGAAACTGGCAGATGGGCGATCCTAAAGATCTCTTCAATACTACAGACCTACATAGGAAAAAGGCAACCATTGATTACATCGACATAAAAGAGGAAGATGTAATATCGGCCATTGATGAGATGAGCTCAAACTCAGCAACGGGCCCGGATGGATTTCCGTCTGTCCTCCTAAAAATATGAACGAAAGCTCTAGCGAAACCACTGCAGATCCTTTTCCAGAGTTTCCTTGCATATGGAAAACTTCCCAGACTGTTAAAAGAGCTATCATATACCCTGTCCATAAAAATTATGGGCCTATCTCTCTGACTTCACATATTCGTAAGATCATGGAACACATTGTCAGAAGGAGATTGATCACGTTCCTGGAAGAGAATAACTTGCTCACAAATACACTGCATGGTTTCCGCCCCACGGAGGAACTGCCTCACACAGCTACTACCGCATTATGATTGGGTGCCGAAACAACAGCTCAACCAATGAAATGTGGGTGTGATATATTGCGGCTTTGCTAAGGCTTTTGACAAAATTGATCATGGGATGATATGTCGCAAACTACGCGACTTTGGTATCACTGGATAACTGGAAGAGTGGCCGCACGACGTTTTAAAGTTGCAGCCAAAGGTGTTCTCTCTGGGGAGACATCAACCCGCAGCGGAGTTCCACATGGAACTGTACTGGAATCAATGCTGTTTGTAATGGCTTTCTTTGATGTGCCATCAGTCGTACAGCCAGCCACTCTCACCAGCTGTTTTGATGATACAAAAGTATCACAGACGGCCGAGGAACCCCATGACATTGTAAAACTGCAAAATGACCTTCATGCTATATATATATATAATTGGGCTGATGAAAATAACATGCAGTTCAATGTTGATAAGTTTCAAGCACTCTAAATTGTTTCTAAATTGCTATGACAAAGAACAGACGATTCCCGTTGGTAAGTACAAAGCTCGTAAATGGATGGAAAAAAATTGAGGAGTTGCTTTGGTGCAATGGTCTGTTATGTCTAAAGGAAATATAGGTTCGAATCCCACAATCAGCCTTCGACTTTTATTCTATCGAAGGGACTTGAAATGCCAACATGCAACACGCTACTATTTATAGCTTTCTGCTTCGAGTTCCAGCGTCCCTCAAAAGAATTAAAGAATTATTTCATATCACTTAGAGTTTCTAAAATCTTGTAATATCAACAAATCTTCGTTCGTTGGTTGTCGACATGTTGAAGCTGTATCTATAGTTTACGGCAAACAACTACACCAATCTGGAGAGTGCTCCAGTAGGGCCTTCTGATAGCTGAAGCAATCTAAAGAACAAACAAACGCTTCAGCTTCCTTTGTTACATTCCTCGTTAAGATTAGATTTGTCTGTAGGTTCTCTTCCTCTCCTTTTGTCTGTTTGTTTGGGCTGAGAAGAATGTTGTGATTCCAAGACTATTTCCGTACACATTGCCACCTACCTCAATGAAAACACTTCCAGCCCCGTCTCCAGTCTTCATAGACCGATTATATTTCCGGATGAGGAAGAATACGAAACATCTTTGAGTTGTATTCAAGACTTAAAGCAATGTTTATAGTTATCTTTACTTCTCATTGGTATCATTCGAAAATAGTTTCAAATACTTTTGCATCACAGGAATCTAAGAATGCATACACCCCACCACACACACACACACACTACGTGTTACAGACACACACATACACACAATTATAGCCAAGCAGGTAAGTTTGTCTATGTGTGTATGTATGCATTTATGTATGTGTGTGTATATATATTTATATATATGTGAGTATGTGTATATATATTTATATGTGTAAATATATATATATATATGTGTGTGTGTGTGTGTGTGTGTGTGTGTGTGTGTGTGTGTGTGTGTGTGTCTGTGTGTGTATGTAGAGAAAGTCCGTGGAGAGAGGAGAGGGTGTATAGCACAGTTTCGTTCATTGTTCTTTTTACAAGATTGCCAATCTGTTGAAGGAGGGAGGGTGGTGGTGGTGAAATATCCATCACTCCAGGGACCATTCCACAGAATCTCAAGCCACCCACCAACTCCAACGTTTCCCTCCTCCTCCTCCTGTCGTCTACGAAGTTTTATTTCCACTCCTCCTCCTCCTCCTCCTCATACACAGCAGCACCTGCAAGTCATCTGTACACAGCACAGCCATCTCTATTGGAAGGGTGGCAGGGGTAGAAATAAGCTGTTGCAAATATAGCCGGGTGGATGGGGGTTTAGAGAAGGGAAAATTCGGAGATGGTGGTTGGTGGGTCGTGAAGGGTAGATAATAGGGAGTAAAGGATAGATGGAGGAGTAGGGAAGGGGTGACTTGAAATAGTGAAGTATGGGTGGTGGGTAACGTCAGTTTTTGTCAAAGGAAAAGACTATGTCAGCTAGGAAGCATGAACATACATATACACATACACACACATATATATACATACATATATATACACACGCACACATTCATGTATGTATATGTATGCATAAATATATGTATATACTTATACACACACACATTTCCATACACACATACACGCACTAATACATGCAGGTGTCCCAGAATTTATAAGAAGCTGTCAGCAGGACAGTGTATCACAAATATGCACACGCATGCACACACGCCTGCATATATATAATATATATATATATATATATATATATATGCAATTTCTCAGTCTTGAGTAATTCGGGTTCTCAAAACCAGAGACGAAAAAGCTAATTAGATGACGACAGACACAAGCATTCAATGGAAATGTCACAAATATTTAAAGCTTTCCAAAAGTTTAGCATATAAAAATACATTTGCACATGTCTCGACATGCAACTATATATATATATATATATATATATATATATATATATAATATATATATATATATATATATATATGTGAACTTCCATACATAAAACAAAATAGACCGATCTGCACATACACTGACTCCAAATACTTGCAGATATACACGCATAGATGCACAACACCCCTGTTAACAAATTATTTACATTTAATGGATATTTGTCCTCATCTTGTTTGTTGTTAACTCAACGCTTCGGCTCATATACCCTCCAGCCTTCATTAGGTGTCTTGGGGAAATTTCGAACCTGGGTTCTCATTCCTTAGGTATTTTTCGATGTTATTTTAATTATTATAGAGCGCGGGCTACTAGCCCCAGGCAGTGACCTGAATAATAATAATAAAAATAACATCGAAAAATACCTTAGGATCGAGAACCTAGGTTCGAAATTTCTCCAAGACCCTGATGAAGGCTGGAGGGAATATCAGCCGAAATGTTGTGTTAACAACAAACAAAATGAGGAAACGTAAAGTATACTAGCCATCTCAATATGGCTAACCACAGAGGGTGGGTATTACTGTAGTTTTTAGCCCCAGAGGATCATCGTCTCCAGCTGGCTTTAGGCACACTTTCTGTGCCCTTATGGTATTTGCAAAGGGAGGTCATCCCTCTCTTGTAAACCTAAGTGATACGCACGGACTGCAGTTTCTGGGTATTTGCCTGTCTGTGCGTATCACTTAGGTTTACGCACAGTCCGTGCGCATCACTTAGGTTTACGAGAGAGGGATGACCTCCTTTTGCAAATACCATAAGGGCACAGAAAGTGTGCCTAAAGCCAGCCGGAGACGATGATCTCCTGGGGCTAAAAGCTACAGTAACACCCACCCTTAGTGGTTAGCCATATTGAGATGGCTAGTATACTTTACGTTGTCGAGCAGTTACTGTTTACATCTCGTTCAGAGATTTATTATTGCTTGCAAAATGAGGAAAACTATCTGTCAAATGTAGATAATGTAAATAATGTACATAATTCCTCATCTCTTAAATATAGAACTGAAAAGAGCAAATGTTTATATATTACATATGAAATTAAGGAAGAAACAATTTGGCAATGACTGGACACTAAGTTGTATCAAATTAATGACATAGCACGGTGAGACAAACTGCCAAAAATTGTCAGTGAAAATTTGAAAATATATCTTTTGACTCAACCCGCTACATAAAAATACATACATACATACATACATACATATATATATATATATATATATATATATATATATATATATATATATATTATATATATATATATATATTTATTTATTATATAGAAGGAGCTTCTACAGGACTAGAACTGTTTAATTCAAACAGTTCATACAGTTCTAGTCCTGTAGAAGCTCCTTCTATAAAATAAATTAATTTACTCTGCTATGTATTGAGTACCTTATTTACTGTGGTTAACCCCGACTCAACCCGGGACCTACATATATATATATATATATATATATATATATATATGAATGCTCGCAATGAGTAGATAGACAGCCGGCAACTAATGAAGGGTCCTTTCTCTGTGTTTACTTGGCCTGTTTTTCATTTTTTTGCTCGTTGTTTACGTGTTTCATCTTATTTGCACCGTTATTGACGTCCTGTACCCATATATATATATATATATATACATATATATATATTATATATATATATATATATATATATATATATATATATATATATATATATATATATATTTCGTTTTTGGATTTGGTTTGCAAGATTCTTTATATGAGTTCGTGTGTTGAAGCATATTCTGTTGTGTATGCATGTATAGGCACACATACACACACACACACACTGACCCACACACATGTGCACAAACAAACAAAAGGGAACGCAGTGTAAATAACGGACAGAGTCAAGACTATTGAAAAGGTTGCAAGATGCAACGAACATTTTAGGAAAATAAAAATAAGGAATAAGTGGAAATGGAATGACTCTCCCCAGACACAACAGTTTATATATATATATATATTCTTTTATTTGGTTTCAATCATTTGACTGCGGCTATGCTGGAGCACTCCTTTTAATCGAACAATGCGAGACAAGGACTTATTCTTTGTAAGTACAGTACTTATTCTATCGGTGTCTTTTGTCGAACCACCAAGTTAAGGGAGCGTAAATACACCAACATCGGTTGTCAAGTGATGGGGCTCAAACACAGGCACACACACAAATGTATACATATATATATATTTTCTCTATTTTCTCTTCTTTATATTCTCTCCTTGTTTTTTTTCTGTGTTCCTTTCTGTGGAAGAGTGTAGGCTCGAAACGTTAAAGACTTTTTCACTTCCCGAGCGTTATACTAATACATCTGTTTGTTGTCTACACCACCTGTCTTCTTCTTTTGTGATTTCTCCCTATATATATATATATATATATATATATATATATATATATATATATATATATATATATATATATATATATATATATATATATATATATATATATATACACGACGGGTTTCTTTCAGTTTCCGTCTACCAAATCCACTCACAAGTCTTTGGTCGGATGGAGGCTATAGAAGAGAATTTGCCACGCAGTGGGACTGAACCCGGAACCATGTGGTTGGGGTGTGTGTTTGCGTTTATGAATGTAAACCACAACATCATGGCACAT
The DNA here is from genome assembly GCF_006345805.1 of Octopus sinensis. NCBI lineage: Eukaryota > Metazoa > Mollusca > Cephalopoda > Octopoda > Octopodidae > Octopus > Octopus sinensis. The sequence goes on along the minus strand of NC_042999.1, from coordinate 54,549,619 downwards.
TCAATTTTAGCCAGTTTAGTAGACTTTTACGAAGTGTTTTGTGAAGTGTGAAAAGGTTATGTCACACTTCGGCGCTTCTACAAGTTGGTCGTGGACAAAATTTTATTGTCAATGACTGGGTCGCAAGAGAGCTACGAAAGTTCTTGACAAATGGAACTTTTAAGAAATATTGAAAAGTGAATATAAATTTTGTGTTCTCTAGCTTTACATTCCCAGTTCAAATTCCGCCAAGGTCGTCTTTCGGGGCCGATAAAATAAGCAGTGGGGTTGATTAAATCGACGAGCCCTCTCCCCTACAGGCCTTGTGCCTATAGTAGAAACGAATATCAATGGTGAAATGAGTTTTTCGTGATGCATGGATATCATGTAAGTATGTATGCATCTATGTCTGTCTGTCCATGTATATATGTATGTATGTATGCACGTAATTATGAACGCATGATTATAAGTCTATACACACATATATCTGTGTATATATATCTATATATGTGTGTCTATATACAAGCCTTTCTTTCTCTCTCTGTATATATATATATATATATATATATATATATATATTATATATATATATAATATATATATATATATATATACATATATATATATATATATGTCTATATACAAGCCTTTCTCTTTCTCTCTCTGTATACACACACACACACACACACACACACACACATACATATATATATATATATATATATATATATATATATATATATATACACGTGTGCGTGTGTGAGTACGTCTGTGTATATAACTATGGGTGTATACGTGAAAAAACATGTGTATATAATACAATTTTATTTATATACTGATGTTTTTCCGGTTTGATTTGAAAAACGATAAGACATGTTTACCAAACAGACACCGCCATTCATTTAGTGGAAGGACTTTTAACCAGTTTATAAAACGCATCCACATAATTTAATCTTATTATTTTCACTGTTAACATCTCTCCACCCACGGAGTTATTTTAGGGGTACCGTTGGGTAGACTCTTGTACAGAACCACATTTCTAGTCGCAGATTTATTTTTAGTGAGGGAGAAGGCTGCCTGGTTGTGTATGGAGGAGGGGAATAGCAAGTGTGATGCAACAGGACAACATAGCTTCGTGCGAAAACTGAGGATAATCCAGTGTTTACAGGATAACCCATTTGAGCTCTGGTCGCGGATCTACCATCTTTTTTTATCTCTTTTTTTTTTAAATTTTAATCTTGTTTTTCTCCTTTACTTGTTTCAGTCACATTGGCATGCGGCCATACTGGGGCACAGCCTTGAAAGGTTTAGGTCGAACGAATCGACCCCCAAAACATATTTTAGAGTCTGATATTTATTCTATCTATATCCTTATACAAAACCTCCAAATTACGCGGCGGAGTGGGTCAATGACAAAACGCACTCTTGCACAAATACACATACACCCCACCACACATTATATATATACTGTGCTTCCATAGAGTTTCCAACTATCAAATGCACTCTCGAGGTATTGGTTAGCTTGGGGCTATTATAGAAGAGACTTATGCTCTGCACTGGGAGCGAACCTGAAGGCACGTGGCTGCAAGCGGGCTTCTTAACCACACAGCCATGCCTGTACATACATCAGGATAATTCATTTGTTATACGTTTGTATTTTTTATGTGTTTTTTTAAAATTTATTCTTTCATCTTCTATTCCATATTAACTTCACTGGTTTCAGTTTCCTCATCTGCTTTCTTTTCTTTTTTGAGGTTAAACAAAAGGAGCATCATCTGTTATTGATTTATTTCGCTTATTGTGGAATCAGCGCATTCCACTGGTCAAGCGGTCCGTTTAGTGTCGACAGCCTTTGCACACTGGACTGGGCGGAGGGACTTCATACAAAGATGCTTGTCGAGAAAATACCTCGAAATGCTTCGGAACTACAAAAACAAAGACAGTTTTATTGACACAGGCGCAATTTCATAAGTAAAAATTTAAATAACATTAACCCAAGCAGCATCACCTCAAACGATGACTGGAGGTCATCCATTGCCAACATTCCATAGCATAAAGTGCTCTTCAATGTGTGCCTGCTCCAGGTGAAGAAGTTATAGGCAAAGTGAGTCACAAACAGTAGTGCCGCGATTAAGGAAAGAACAAGAAGGAAGGTGATATAACTGTTAGTAAAGAAAATGTGAGAACGTGGGTCGTGTATTAGCATGTGACCGCGTGTGTACCGTTGGCGATTTTTTTTCCTCCATCTTCCCTTCTCTGGATCTTTCCTTTTCCTATGTTTCTGACGAAGCGAAGAGCTCCGCTCGAAACGTAAAACCTTCCTTCTTCCCTTCCTTCTTGAGCGTCCAATAATACTATATTTGTTCCAGGTCCTCGCGTTGTTGTGTTTTCTCTTTGTGCCTTCATGTTTGGATCAACTATATATATATATATATATATATATATATATATATATATATATAATATATATATATATATATATATATATATATATATATTAGGTACGCACATATATGTTTGTATGTATGCATATATTTTTATTTATCTCCTTATTGTCTGACAGCGCCCCGCATCAGGTTCGTTCCGATTCGTCGTTTCGATCCACTTCTTGGTCCCCTTTTTTTATATTATATTATTATATTGAAGATGCGGTACTCTCTCCCTTTGCTTTAACCTCTTCAATCTTTCTCCCTCCCCCTCCTCCTCTCTCTTCGCCGCGTGTTCCCCTCCTCCTTCCCTCTTCCTTGCCTATAAAACAAAATTCCTTTACACGTGGTTACCACTATTGAAAAGACTGCCTCCACGCGCTGCTACTACACTTTCGTCCTTGCCAGCAAAAAGGCTTCTTCGTTCGTCCCCTTGTGTGGTTAATTTCCTGTATAGTATTCTTGTTATTTTCTCGTTTTGTAACTAATTGTACTTTTTGTACATGTATTTTTATTTTTGCAGTTTTATTGTTTGTCTATGCCAGAAAAAAGGCTTTTTCGTTCGTCCTCTTGTGTTTGTTTTTGTACATGTATTTTAATTTTGCAGTCTTATTGTTACGTCTTGTTTGTGTTCGTACTCATTGTGCCCCGCTGCTTGAAATTTTATTTTAATTCTCTCGCAGGAAGGCCTATTGGATTAGTGTTCTGTTATGCCTTCGAAACATGCCTGACTCCTCTAGCGACAGCTGATGACGGGGGTTTTGTCCTTGTGTAACCTGTCCTGTATTTGGTTTTCGTTTTCCGTTTTCTTGTTTTTTGTTTTTTGGCTTTTTCTGTTTCTACGTCTTATTGTGATGTCCTGTACTTCCGTATAATTATTTATATATGCATGTATATATACATGTAGATGTAGGTACGCACATATATGTTGTATGTATGCATATATTTTTATTTATCTCCCTATATATATATATATATATATATAATATATATATATATATATATATATATATATTGGAAGGTTTTGAGATGATTACAGGTATTTTATATTAGAAGAAATGAGGTACTCAGAAATTCGGATGATTTCATATTTACAGATATTTATTTGTATATTACATATTTTTATACATCATATAACTTAGATCGTATATTAGCACTTTCTCCCACTCTAGTGGGGTTTTCAAATCGTACTGACCCGGGCTGACCAATACCTCGGGAGTGGATTTGATAGTTCGAAACTCTATGGAAGCGCAGTTCGATTTGAAAACACGTAATATACAAATAAATATCTGTAAATATAAAACCATCCGAATTTCTGAGTACCTCGTTTCTTCTAATATATATATATATATATATATATATATATATATAAATTAACAGAATGAGATTAAAACAATCTAAGGCCGTGAATAGTTTTCAGAACATACAAGGCACAGGAAACATATATACCATTCTGTTTAAACACTGGAACTCCAGATGCAATATCCTTACACATCTCACGTCTGTTCTCATTCCTCCACTTCAATCTGTATTTCATATCTTCTCTATAATAACCATTACTTAAACATTTTCTCGCACCGCCGCTGATGAAGGGATATAAAACACATCCCGGAAGCAACTGTAAGACCTTCTCTTTATAAATGTTCTGAAAACTATTCACAGCCTTGGATTTTTTAATCTTATCTAGAGTTACACAAATACTAGAACTGGGCGCCACTGCATAGTGCCAATGACTCCAAATTTGCCATCAAGATGTAGGACAAGATACTGCAATAGCCTGGGTTTCAAAGGTCCACAGCTCTTCAATATCCTCCCGAAGGTCCTGAGAGACCTGCATGACGTGGATGTAGGTGTCTTCAAAATAAAGCTGGACCTCTTCCTGTCAGGTGTCCCAGATGAACCAACTTCGCGGCAGGAGGTGCAGATGAGGGCAGTTGCATCAAACTCTCTCATGCACCAAATGTCAATTTCTAAAAGGCATTCGTGAAGTAAAATTATGTAGCAACACCAAATGGCGGTGCTCTAACATGGTCACAGCTCGTGAGCTGAAACTAGATAAAAAAATATATATATGTATGTATATTTCAAAATGTGACCGCATGTGTACCGTTGGCGATTTTTTCCCTCTGTCTTCCCTTCTCTGGATCTTTCCTTCTCCTATGTTTCTGACGAAGAGCTCCGCTCGAAACGTTAAACCCTCCTTCTTTCCTGAGCGTCCAATAATACTATATTTATTCCACGTCCTCGCGTTGTTGTGTTTTTTTGTGCTTTCATGTTTGGATTAACTTTATATTTATATATATGTATGTATGTATGAAATGATTTAAATGACAATGAAGAGGAAGTTACACAAAAAACTTCATTAGCAACAGCTTTTTCTGTTATCAGATTCATTGTACTCAGAGTTGAGTGTTTGTGCATCATCTCCAAGCAGAAAAAAAACTGTAAGCTGTTGAAGTTCATGGCATAATTTCCTGTTCTCTTGGCATCTATATAATTTCTTATCACGCTCTGTACCGAACACTTTACTATCAAGCGCATGTATATTAAGTTGAGTTCGAACACCAAGTTATTAATATTGCCATGCCTAAGCAAAATATTAATACATACACAGCAATGGCCATATGAATCGGGGTTTGGTGCGGCAACTGACATATCAAATACGGGACAAACATTCGAGAAAATTTTGGAGAAACAAGAACTTCGGACTTTGAAAACACAGAGATTACCAAATTAATTATGATGCCATATTAATTACTAGTTAATGATGACATATTAATTACCCAAACAATAGTCAACAAAAATTCTTTGTTTGATATAACGTCTTAAATTTGTCGTTGTTATTCTTTCTTTCTGAAGGAATTCATCCAACGCTGATATCTCCCCCCCAGTCAGCTCCTCCGATACACCCAAACCTCGTTTTCGATCTATATTGAAAATCCAGAGTTTTGCAATCATATCTATATTTAGTATTTGATGTCATATTTTGTACAACTTCTGGCAATGGATATTCCAACACACTCGCTATGGAATCTATTTATGACAAAATCAACCAATAAGCATACGTGAGGCACTCCCGGTTGCGGTTTTAGCCAGACACGAAATTCAACTTCTGTACCGTAAATCTCCTCACGGTATAAAATGTTGAGAACATCGCCAACAAATAGACACTTTAAGGGTGTCCAGGTTGCTTAGACTGAGTTTCACAGCAGTGATTGAAAAACTACAGCAAACTCTGAGTTTCTTCCTATTTGAAAAATACTTGGATAAAGAATGAATCAAAGTAATGTAACGGTAACCTACAGACATTTCTAAATAAACTACTATGAAAAGCGGCTTTGTTGAGAGTTACAATCAGGATGTCACAACGACCTTTTAAAATCTAGGAGTCTCTACGATGTTTAGCACTTCCGGATCTCAAAATATTTCAAGTGACTGAAATCATGATGAAATGAATGTGATCCACGTAATTCCACTGGTTCTGCTACTTCTTCCGGATAATACCAATGGAACCAGAATAAATCAACCAATTATGGTTTAATTTTAATTCAAAAATTAATTAGGCGAGAAATTTAGTTTGAAACTTTTGAAGAGTGAATTGTTTAGACTTTTTGTGCTTTCTCTTGCCTCTGTCACTCTCTGATGCTAGTCTTCGTGTTATCAATGTGTGAAGAGTTTATGCTATAACAACATTTTAATTTTGAAAACTGGCAAAAAGCGAAACCTGCTAACAAAGCAGAAGAGCTTGTTGTGATAAGGCTACGGTGAAGTGGGTGGACCATAAGGTGAGTGCAAAGCACAAAGCGTCCTTGTTAAATTAACTAAATACTATAAGAAGCAAGTAGAGCAGAACTGAGAGTACTTGACAATTATTATCGAAACTCGATCGTTTATTGCCCACCCCAACAAACTATAACACAATGAATTCATGCGGGGAACCGCAGTAACTAAGGCGAAGCTTCTGTGTTCACCGAATTATCGTTTTTGGAACTTATAACGTGTTTCCTTGGTGAGGAGGGAAACTAAAAAGTCAGATGTACATCGGCAGTCGACCTCATACATTGAACTTTTAAATTTTTTGATATTAAAACTGAGTTTGTTTTAGAAAGACATAACAAATGATGTGAAAAAGTGTTTGGAATATTCCATTATCCTTCATGAAATGCCAGACTGAGCTGTATTAAAAATCGGGGAAACCAGGGAAGCTTTCAGAAAATTTTATTCAGTGCTCTCAACTGAGAGAAGTGTTTTTTCTCTAAGTTTCAGTACAAAGATTGCGACCATGCTGGAGCACTGCCGTCTACTTTGCTACACTTTCACTAAACCACCTCTGATATGGTGGATGAGGGAGTTTGACGATTATGCACGCATATGTGTTTCATCCAGAACTCTAGACAGAAAGATTTAGTTTTGTCTTGAAAAAGCCTACATCTACACCTAGCAGGTCTCTCAGGTTTTGTGGGAAGATATTGAAGAGCTGTGGGCCATTGACGCCCAAACTGTTGCAGTATCTAGTTTTGTATCCTGATGGCAATGTTAGGGTTTTGGTACCTTGCAGTGGCGCCCCGACCTGCTGTTAATGTAACTGACAAGGCCAAAGTTCGGTACATTATTGATGTATATTATTGCATATCCTTCCCACTTTTGCTCCAGGGACTAGAATCTTAACTCTATCAGTCTCCCAGTATCTGATATTTTGCATTGTATCGATCTTCCATGTATAGCTTCGCTGGATCGCCTCGAGTTCCGTCGTTAATTTTACACTGTTTGGTGACCACAGTTGGGAGCAATAATTCAAACAGCTGAGAAGGAAAGTCCTCCAAAGGACCATCAGGGTTTCCTTTTCTCTTGTTTTGAAAGTTCGAAGGATCCACCCGGCCAGACGTCTGTGTTTTATTGCCGACATGATAAGGTGCACCCGGAAAGATGCCTCATTACTCATGTCGATGCCCAGGTCACGCAATGATTTTGATTCGGGGATTGGAATCCTACTTGGGCCAGTTTATCCTATCTGCTTTTCATTTTGTTGGTAACGCAGGCCATGTTATTTTTCTCAGCCCACCTGTATATTTGTTATTAACGAATTAGTAAAAAAAAAAAATCTAATCGAAGAACTGAAAGTTGAGAAAACTCTTGGGGAATGTTTTTGATGGTACAACAAATATAAAGGTGTTGAAGGAGGTTTGGCAACAAGAATAAAAAGACTTCTCTACATGCACTCCACGTCCATATCTGAAGAAGGAATTTTTATTCCGAAATATCATATCGGATGATGGATGATTAAATTACAACACTTATAAGGCCCTCTTAAATCTTATCAAAAATACACAAGATATGTAATGACCGCCAACGTCTTCTTTGACTTGACTATTTATGAAGACATCAAAACATATCCGGATATCTGTGCATCATTATCCAATATAGAACTCAATACATTGATTAGAGTGCATCCACGGCATAGTTGTTATACAGGAAATGACAGTCAACTCTAAGGTTCGCTTTTGGCTGTTGCCTCTAGCGCGTTGAGGTTCATTTGAGTCAAAAGGAATTTGTCGGAAGAACTTATTGTCTTTAGAAAGTAGGTGAAAATTAATATTCATTTTCCCGAAAATTATTAATTTTTTAAAACAATGCGTGTGTGTGTGTATGTGTGCGCGCACGTTCACAACCAGGACTCTCCCGTCGTTTGGCGGTATATGAGGGCTAGGCAATTTTTTGCCGAACGACCACACAGAAGATTTGTTTATAGTGATCAAACGTTTGTTAGAAAATTACTATTTTAAAATTTCACAATGAGAGATATTCAGCAACAGAACTTTGGAGTAAATATTGTTTGCCAACATAACATGGCAGTCCTGATTTAGGACGAGTGTTGCTGTAATTTAGCCCCCAGGAGACATCGTCTCCAGCTAGCTATACGACACGATCTGTGTCCTTATATTTTCGAACAAAGACATAGATCGTGTCGTATAGCCAGCTGGAGACGATGTCTCCTGGGGCTAAATTACAGCAATATTCGTCCTAAACCAGGACTGCCATGTTATGTTGGCAAACAATCTTTACATCAAAGGTTTTTATGTTCACATAAGCTCACTCCCTCCCTCCATCACTATAAACAAATCATGTGTATGGTTGTTCAGCAAGAATTTGCTGACAAACGACACACACACACCACACACACACACACACACACACACTGTTTAAAAACAATAATTTTCGGCGAAATGGATATTAATTTTCACCTCCTTTTTAAAGACAAGGAGTTCTCCTTCCAACAAATTCATTTTGACTCAAACGAACTTCAACGCGCCAGAGGCAACACACCATTTATACACACCGACGTGCATTTATAGTGACGGGTGTATATATTACATACGTTTGTCCTGAATGGTAAACCAAGCGTTAATAACCTGAAACCTCCTCGGACCAGCCCGGACTGCTTTACATCTTCACTCAAAAACAGCTGACCCTTGACCCGTCATCTCCAATATAAGAGAACATTGCAACTCAATACCTATTATTACGTTTGTGTTATATTGCTTGCTTTATTTCACCTCTCTATATCTATTTCTCTCTCAATATCTATTTCTCTGTCTATTTCTTTCTCTCTCTCTAGTTGTCCCTATTTGTCTGTCTATTTCTATCTCTCTCTCTAGTTGTCCCTATTTGTCTGTCTATCTCTCCCTCTCTCTGTGTCTATTTCTATCTATCTATCTATCTATCTATCTATCTATCTATCTATCTATCTATCTATCTATCTATCTATCTATCTATTTCTCTCTACCTTCCTTTGTCTCTATTTCTCTCTCTCTCTCTCTCTATCTCTCTCTCTGCCTATCTGCCTATGTCTATCTGTCTCTTTCTGTCACTGAATTTCTGTCTCTCTGTCACTCAGTCTATCCATCTATCTGTCTGCCTGTCTGTCTCTCTCTCTCCCTCTATATCTATCTCTCCATCATTGGCAAGTTACTACTTTTTAAAAAATATACGACAAACTTTTAAGACAACTCTGAAACAGTAGCAATATCCCTTACCACCTTTTCTATGATGGCATTACTTGCATGGAATTCACCGCGGTAGATTTTCCACGACTGGAAGTCTTTCCTGATGACAACCCTTACCTATTTCCAACCAAGGTAATATTTCCTCATTGCCAGACATGTTTAACACGGAAGATCGGAAAGGCATTGCTATATGACGATGAGGCTCGTTTACAATTGTCACGGGATGTCAAGACAAAGATACACGCATACACTTACAGATATAAATTTACAAACTTACATACATACACACATAAAACATATCCAACAAGGGGAAACAGTGTGTATGTGATAATCACGGGGGAATAAGCTTGTGCATAGCTGGGAACATTTTTGCGAAGGTGATCTTTAACCACATCAATAAAAATATAATAAACAGCAGGAGTGGCGCAGGAGTGGCTGTGTGGTAAGTAGTTTGCTTACCAACCACATGGTTCCGGGTTCAGTCCCACTGCATGGCATCTTGGGCAAGTGTCTTCTGCTATAGCCCCGGGCCGACCAATGCCTTGTGAGTGGATTTGGTAGACGGAAACTGAAAGAAGCCTGTCGTATATATGTATATATATATATGTGTGTGTATGTGTGTGTGTTTGTCCCCCTAGCATTGCTTGACAACCGATGCTGGTGTGTTTACGTCCCCGTCACTTAGCGGTTCGGCAAAAGAGACCGATAGAATAAGTACTAGGCTTACAAAAGAATAAGTCCTGGAGGGTCGATTTGCTCGACTAAAGGCGGTGCTCCAGCATGGCCGCAGTCAAATGACTGAAACAAGTAAAAGAGTAAAGAGAAGCACATATCCTGAATCCCAATGTGGAATCAGGCTGGGAGAAGCACAGCTGACATGATTTTTTCCCTCCGACAAGTTCAAGAGAAAGCACGTGAATAAAATACTTGTACATGGTCTTTGTCGATCTGACTAAGGCCTTTGATACAGTGAATCGTGAGGCGTTCTGGAGAATTTTTGTCAGAAGTTAGTTTTCCTGATAAAATAAGGGTAATAGTATTCCTACATAAAGGAAGGATAGCAACAGTGATATCTAAGTAGTCAATGTTCAGAGGTATTTCTGTTCTGGAACCAAACAGGACCGTATTTTAGCACTCGTTCCTGTACTATATTCTTTTCAATGATGCTCCAGCATACTTTCTGGGATTACCACGAAAGTATAAAATTCCAGTTTCATACAGAAGGCGGTGCGTTTTACCTGAAAGGGGCAAAGTTTATATAATAATGTCGATTTCGATGTATGAGTTTTATGAAGATATAAAGATGAAACAAAGTGGGAAAAAGAGAACTTTTAAAAAGAAAAGAATAAAAGAGGCTGATTTTATTAACGATGGATGCGTGATTTGAGTCCAAGGATGGATTTTGCTATGACGTCACACTGGGGACACTGATTTGATTGTTGCCTGAGATTGAGCAAATGTGTCTGTTGGTTGCAGGGTATAATTCTATGTTCTTCTTCAACTCAAATTGTTTTGAAGCATCATGACACATTTGACGCCATGTAGATCGATCTTGGTTATGACTTTCCCAAGAAGTCAAATCAAGCTCTAGAGACTTTAGTGATTGCTTCAATTTATCCTTATACCTAAGGACATATTTACATGTATGTCTGTCTTTTTCATAGCATTTTTGTTTTGTCTTAATAACTGATGAAGTGCCGGAGCAGATTTCCGCCCTGACGTCCGAAACTCGGAGTTTTATTATGGCAACCGAATAATTGTCATTATTTTACATATATATATATATATATATATATATATATATATATATATACACACTCAAAATAAGCAACAAGAATGACTCCGGTAATTTGGTACAATCGTTTCGTACTACATCATTTTATTAAATGTTGTAAGTATTGTTGTCTTCCACATAAATTCCTTATATGGAGCTATGACATCCCCTTTACCCCATTTATATAATTAGAAAATCTTTATTGTCTCCTCTCATTTGTTCTTCCTTCTCAGAACCTTACAGTAGTCTGGAACAACTGAATCTTAGTCAGTCAGTTGATGGGCTCCACTACCTCAAATGTTCTTAAAATTTTAATCCACATCTTTGTCTATGTATCTACCTTCTCTATAATGTTGCCACTTGATATGAAAATTTTTGTATTAATGGAAAACCTCTATAATTGGCTGATGAGTGCTCAGCATTTTAAAACTGTTGTAATACTTACAACATTTAATAAAATGATGTGGTACGAAACGATCGTACCAAATTACCGGAGTCATTCTTGTTGCTTATTTTGATTATAATCACCCCACGGATTTTTATGGATAACACCATACAGAATTAAGTACCATATTCATTTGAATCTAAATTTTTGCTAAACTTATATATATTTGTATATATATATGTGTGTGTATGTACATATATATATATATTATATATATATATATATATATATATATATATATGTGTGAGTGTGTGTGTGTGTATACGTATACATGTACGTGTAAATCCCATCCATTTTTCCAGTCACAATTTGCTGGAAGATCCTGTGTGCTTAGTGGTGAAACTCAGAGTAGCAAGAAGCTGATTCGAGCAGAATAAATTATGATAGTATAAATCTCTACCATGGTACTGAGTACTCTTTCCGACAGTTAATACTAAACGGATATTATATATATATATATATATATATATATATACATGTTCGTATGCATGGGTGTATGCATGTGTTCTCTCAGTTTCCGTCCACCAAATCCACTCACATAATTTTTGTTGGCCCAATGGACTCGGTCACGTGCAGTGAAACTGAGCCCGGGGTCATGCAATTGGGAAGCCTGCATGAATCACACAGACACACTTGTACCTTAATCCCCATACAAAAACCTTATCTATGACCCTCACATAGGGATTTTCGAGAGTGGAGCAAATGAAAGCAATATGATGGAAGTGTTTCTTTCTTTTTGGATATAAAAATTTATAGAAAAGGAAAAATAACGAATCATTAAATAAATCTTACATCATTCACATAAACTGAATGATACAGTATTAAAGGTGAACAGACTTAAAACTCCACCAGGTCATTAGCAATCCATCAGCATGGGTACCAACTGTCGCCCAATTGTGTGTTCGTTACTAGAGATACCGTAAACGAGGTTCCACCGTATTTATATATATTATTATTAAAGATCGATAGAGTCTTCTCGTCCCTTTAAATCATCTAGGGTTTCTCACTAGTGAATGTTTAATGCGTGTGTGTCCTAGATTTCAATGAGCCGGCTACCCGGTTTCCATGGCAACTAAGTGACCGAAATCACAACTTTCTTTTCGACAAGGCGTCCATCTTGAAGGGTTGAAGGATAGCAATTTTGGAGGGGAGAAGGGGTCAAGTGGATTACATTGACTCCGGTACTTGACAACAACTTCATTTAGTCGAACCCAAAAAGGATCAAAAGGAAAACTGACATCGTCGGAATTTAGATTCAAACAAAACCGGAAGATCTTCTGCCAAGCATTTTGTGTGATGCGCTGACGATTTTGTCTGTTCGTCGCTTCATAATGCGTGTGTGTACTTCGAAATAAAACGATGCTGTAAAGAAATAATATTGAAGCAGTAGCGCTCGATGTTAAGAGAGAAGCAGTAGTGTTAAGCGAGTGTGATTATATGGTTGTTAGTCACAACACAAAGACATGATATAGTGCAAGCTAGCCATGTGTGAAAGAAAAGAGGGTTGCTCATTTGGAGGGATGGTGCTGATGATGGTTGTGGGAGTAAGAGAGCAGAGACTGAACCAGTGTTGAAGTTAAAGGGACCAGGAAATGGGTCCCGAAAGTACAGTAATTATTCACAGAAGATCACGGGGAGTTAAATTATAGTGGTGGTGGTGGTGGTGCTGGGGGTGGTGGTCGTGTACTGATTGACCGCACCTACCCTTCATGACATAAACTAACAGTATTAACAAGGAAGTGGAGGGTGGGGATTGGGTGTCTTGCTGAACGTAGTCTTTCCACCTCAAAGAAATAGCAGCCAATTCTATTTTAAATCCCACTGTCTCAAAACAGGAAGGATACATTAGATAATGTAGTTCTAGATTCACTTATGTGATGGGATGTTCATGGCTGGAATACCCTTGAACATAACGCCTACTCCATCTGAACTCAACTAGGGCCAAATAACAGCAGCAACAAGTAGAGGCGCAATGGCCCATTGGTTAGGGCACAGGACTCGCGGTCGGAGGATCGCGGTTTCGATTCCCAGACTGGGCATTATGTGTGTTTATTGAGCGAAAACACCTAAAACTCCACGAGGCTCCGGCAGCGGGGTGTGGTGGCAACCCCTGTTGTACTCTTTCGCTCCAACTTTCTCTCACTCTTTCTTCCTGTTTCTTGTCCCCGACTCCCTACACAACCGCTGAGCCTGGATGCGCATTCATCCATCCGTCGATGCTCTCTTCTGCCGGTCTTACGAATAGCAAAGGACCACGTTTCGGACCTCTCCCACTAGCTCTGGGACGAAGACAGCTTCTCTCAACAAACAAACAAACAAACAAGCAGCAACTGCAACAACAACAGTTTACGGCAAAACATTAAAATTTCTGACGTGTCTATGGCCAGCTGGAGGAGGTGTCCTCATGGGGCTATAAACTACAGTAGCATCCACCCTTAGGGGTTAACCATATTTAAATGGCAAATGTACGTCACGATGTGTTGTAGCTACTGTTTATAACTCGCTCTGAGATTTATTAAAATTTCTATTTTTCCACATTTTTATGTTGATTCCCACATTGTTTTCCCATTCGACATTCTGTTGTCCTAACGACGTTTCAGCCGTGACCTTTCCATCTAATTTCCAAATATGTAATATCAAATGATATTTTCTGCATTCAGTGAGTAGGGAGTAATTTGACGTTGATTTGACTATTAGTTCTAGCTTATCGACTGAGTGTGTAGAAGATCCCTAGATGGTTCTGCCTGTTCTGTCTGGGGTTAAATTTACATTAAATAACGACAAAAATATAAATGAAGGAACCACTGTGGTCTCTTAACTTGCTAGAAATAGCAGCCAAATCTTCGTCAAATCACACATCGTAAAACTGAAATACATTGAAAGCAACGCACTAAATAAGGTTATTCTAAATACATTATACTCAGGAACAAAGTGAAGATGGGCATGGTTGGTGCGTCTTTCATGATGAAAGACGGTAAATCATGCCCAGGGATATTAAATAAGGGCTTGTTAAAGGGTTATTCCAACAAAAGCAAATATCAAAGAAGACATAATCCTCATAATCACAGGATGCAAGCAGACCCATAGAAGCCCACTTCCACACATTAAACCTGCTAGATATAGCGGCCAAATTTCACTCAAATAACACCCTGCTATCTTAAAATGAGAATGACTCATTGGATAATGTATTCCTGGGGGCACAATGATTAAAAGATGGTCAGCAGTGTAACGTCTTTGATCATATTGCTCAATTAGGATCGACCCTGGGCTAAACAACATCAATTACTATCATAATTAAAAGACTATTTCTGTATTAAAGGACCACATTTTGATGCCATTGTAACCCCACCCCCACCTCAGACAGTGTTGCATCCATTTTCTGTACAATGAAGCCCTTCTCTCCAATAACCTTACATACCTTTTATTTTACTTGAAGGGGTTTAATCGAACAAATTTACCCCCAGATTTATGTGTTTCCTTAAGTCACATACTTACACTATCAGTCTTGTATCTTGTTTTCAATCACTTGAAGTATTTCAGATTTTCACAGGATGAATTTTTTAAAAACACGAAGCTTTAATTTAATTTCACATGCTATTAACGAAAACCAAATTACCTGTTTTTCTAGAGAAATTTCTTAAGTGCTTCAAAGTTTGAAGTAATTAAAGTTACGTAATTTTAGCCACTTGACGACGTGGTTGGAAGAGTGCACTCTTCTTCTTAGGAGATTAATTTTGTTTTCCTACTGCCGGATGCGACACTCGATTCTGCCGGAAACAACGATTTAAAGCGCCTTCTAGTGAGCATACTCGCCAGAGATACCAATTTTGGCGTAGAACTGAACCACAGTGTTGAGCTTGTGAACTTCCAAGACGAGAACCACACCCAGCAAGCAGAAGGTACTTGGGTCTACCTTAAATACACGGCGCTGTAGTACTCTTCGTATCTCGTACGAGTATCTCTGGGAGTTCATTTAACGCCGGAGGGATGAACAGTGTGACCCCTACAGTATGAACAACAACATTTAGCTCCGAATTATTCATAATGGAATAAAACATACAAAGTTGTCTGCATCTTTCTTTTATCTGTTAAACTCCTATTACTTCGTACTTCCGGTGATATCAGATTTCCTGAAATCAACCAGGTGAGTGACTCCCCAACCTTCTGCTAATCTACCGCAAGATTTATCTGAAAGACGATTTCTATTAAAACATTCATCAAATAGTGTTCTTGCTAGTCTGAGATCAATGCAACTTCGGTGGTACTAATTCAATGCAAAAGTCATTAACAGTATGTTTAGGGATGGAAACTGAGTGGTTAAAAGATACCTTTGATAGGCACAAAAATATTCAATTTCAAGGCTTTATGGTTCTGTATTTGGTAACAATCCACCGGAAAATTATATTAGATATAACTACTGAGGGAGGGAGGGAAGGAGAGAAAGATGAGAATTTCAGATACGTTACAGAAAGACAGACGGCCAAGGTAAAGAATTACTGATAATCCTATAAATTTATTTGACGCTGACTTCAAAGATAAAAAAATAAAAAAGATATCAGGTTTTATAATATTGTCTTTTTTGAAGAACTATGGTATCTCTTACAGCGATTTCTTTATTGCTAGACATTGAAACCGGGTCCTAATATCACACTTTTGTCTAAAAACCCCTTAAATTGAAGGCAATAACTCTAAATGTTTCTTTATTGTCAAAGCCTTGAATTTAACCCATTTCCTGCCATGAACCCCATTTGGGGATCTGCTAAAAACAGTCTCACTGCCGGTTGTTCGTTGTATTTAAAGTAAATCGCTTATACGAGGGGCGTTCAATAAGTAATGCCTCTGACCAACTTGCAGTTGTTTGATGTAGCTGAAACTTTGCATGTGCAATTATCTATATCTCTATAGATTAAGTGGTAAATTACAGCTCTGAACTAATTGTGGTTTCTGATTTACAGGTGTTTGAACTGAGTCAAGTGCGACATGGAGCCTGTTGAGTGTCGAGCAGTTTTTGTATTTGAAAGGACGCACACCACGGGAGACTTTTGATGAAATAAAAGTAACTTATGGTGATGATGCCCCATCATATGACCTTGTAAAACGCTGGCATCGTGAATTCAAACATGGTCGGAACTTTGTGGAAACAACTCCCAGATCTGGTCGCCCCCTTCTGCCATTGATGAGGCATCTGTCCGTCAAGTTGAGGCTGCCATTTTGGAAGATCGACGCATAACTATTCGCCAAAGCCCATGAGGTCAAGATTAGTACCGGGTCTGTGGAAACTATCATTCATGACCATTTGCATATGCAAAAGGTGTCTGCCAGATGGATTCCCAGGTTGCTCACACCTTTCCAGAAGCAAGAACGCGTCGATTGCTCGAGGATGAATTTGGAGATGTGCCAAGAAGATGAGTCAAAATTTTTCAAAAGAGTGATTACACAGGATGAAACCTGGGTCCATCACTATGATCCAGAGTCCTAAGCCCAGTCAATGCAGTGGAAGCACCGTGACTCACCTCCTCCAAAGAAGGCAAGGGTGCAGCCCTCCGCTGGTAAGGTCATGCTCACAGTCTTCTGGGGCCAGGCCGGAGTAGTGATGACAGATTTCCTGGCAAAGGGTGCCACAATTACAGGAGTCTATTATGCTTCACTTTTGAGGAAATTAAGAGAAGCTATCAAAATCAAGAGGCGGGGCAAAATCAGCAAAGGCATCCTCCTCCTGCAGGACAACGCCCCGATCCACAACTCGAGTGTCGCCTGATCAGAAGCACAGGCGTGCGGCTATGAACTCATCCACCATCCCCCCTACTCTCCTGACCTGCACCCTCTGATTTTCACCTCTTCCCAGTCATGAAGTTGTTTTTGAAAGGAAAGCGTTTCCCAGATGATGCAGCCTTGATTTCTGAAGTCACGTCGTGGTTGGAGGACCAAGCTGGGGTCTTCTACAAAAACGGTCTTCAGAGCTGCATCAAACGATGTGAGAAATACGTAACTCTGGGTGGTTCCTATGTAGAAAAAGACTAATAACTGTGCCAAGTTTCGTTGCTCTACTACTATGGGAAGTGGGTCAGGGGCATTACTTATTGAACGCCCCTCGTATACATTGCATTTGCATGGATTTGTTTAACAATATTTAGTAATTAAAATCTGTCATTATTAGCTCTGGATAATTCTAGACAATATTTTATGGCATAAATCGCAATTTTTGGACCACAAAAATATTGGCTGTTTTGTAAACGTTTTTTTTTTTTGGCCTTTCCCATCCACATCATTCATTGATATTTCAGACACATTCCCATTTGATACTATAGTTTCCAAAGAAAACAAAAACAACTAAAATATTTATTATTGCAATTGAATAGAAAAGGATAAATATGCTTGCTTTTCAGCGATCCCTATTTGGGACTTTCTGAAAAATTTATAATTTCCAAAATAATTCACATATGAAGAAAATTTAAATACTATATATTATTTTAACACCTAAGACATCTGGCAAAGCCAAAAAATATGAATAAAATATTTTGGTAGTTAATGTGTTAATAAAATTTGTAAGGAGGAGGTACTGGGCTGTGGGAGGTACAGGGCCGTAGGATGGGTGAGTATGTACCGATAGCTGTAATATAAAAACTGTAGAGTTTTGAAACAATGGATAGGTTGAAACAGAGACATAGTTAAAAGAATGGTCTAACTGAAACTACAAATTAAATATAACTGGTTCTCCGTCGTTTACGACGGTGAGTGTTCCAGTTGATCCGATCAACGGAACAGCATGCTCATGAAATGAACGAGCATCCCACCGGCACGCGTACCCCTTGCCGCGGTTGGATGGAACCTACACTCGCCTCCTTATGAGAGCTCAAAATCTCTCGTGGAAGCGTCATCCAACCAAAATGCAAATATATGGGAAACTACCACCTGTGTCATGTCTTGTGAAAGGTAGGAGAGTCCAGTTTGCTGGACATTGTTGTAGAGCTGAAAACAAGGCAATTTCTACTCTTCTCCTCTGGAAGCCATCTACTCGCAATACCAGAGGGCGCACACTCTCCTACCCTGATGTAATCTCCAGGGATACAGGCATCCAGCAACAGGCCCCCCGTAATGCTATGATGGACCGTGAAGTCTGGCGTAGCATGGTAAATTCCATTGTCTCGACCACGGTCGAACAATGATGATGATGAGTTCTCAGGGAGATACAGCGTGAACCAGAATGTGACAAGGCTGGCCCTTTGAAATACAGATACTATTCATTTTTGCGGGCTGAATAGAGTGGAGCAAAGTGAAATAAAGTGTCTTGCTCAAGGACACAACGCGCCGCCGGAAATCGAACTCGCGCCCTTACGATCGCGAGCGGAATATCCTTAACCATCGAGCCACACGCCTTCAAATGAGACGTGCTTCGAGAGAAAGTATGTATCGTCGTAGTAGCGCAAGATTTTCACTAAGTCTTCCCGTGTAATTTGATATAACAGGTAAACTAATGTTTACACAATTCTTTACGGGAAGAATGAAAAAAGAAACAGGAGAAAAAAACTTAGCAGTCTACAATTAAAATAGCCGCCTCTAATATTAAACGGAAAGTTTCCAGAATCTATTTTTAGTTATAAATTAGATTAAGAAGAAAAAAAGTCTTTCTAGATCTAAACAACCATTAAATGATATATTTTTGGAAATTCACGTGTAATTGTTATTATTCTAAACGTGTGTGTGTGTGTGTGTGTGTGAATGTGTGTGTGTGTACTTATATTGTACACAGAATGTTCTTTGAATTTTTTTTTCTCTTCCAATTATTCTTTTATTCTTTTACTTGTTTCAGTCGTTTTGACTACGGCCATGCTTTGTGAACCTAGTACTTACTTAAACGGTCTCTTTGGCGAACTGATAAGTTATCGAGACGTAAACACACCAACATCGGTTGTCAAGCGATAGTGGTGGGGACAAACACCGACACAAACACACACACATATATATATATATGTGTGTGTTTGTGTCGGGCTTCTTTCAGTTTCCGTCTATCAAATCCACTCACAAGGCTTTGGTCGGCCCGAGGCTGTAGCAGCAGACACTTTCCCAAGGTGCCACGCAGTGGGACTGGACCAGGAACCATGTGATTGGAAAGCAAGCTTCTTACCATACAGCTACGCCCCCTCCAATACATTCTCATGTATTGTTTATAACAACAAAAAAAAAGTGGGGAAAAGGGAATCTGCACGTATAACATATAACTTAGAAGCAGCGCCACGGATGTACCAGCACACACGAGATTGGAACATGGCTGACCTCACGCACTTCTCATGAGGAATTCCGGAAGGAACTTCGTGAGACCACTGCTGAGACGCTTCCGGAAAAAAAAACCCAGAAAAGCCGTTGGAAAACCGATTATAGCAGCCACTCCATCAACTCCTAGGGATATCTGAAGAAGGAATTTTTATTCCGAAATATCATATCGGATGATGGATGATTAAATTACAACAGTTATTGTAGTCCATTGTGTCATTCAAAATATTTTATTCTTTAAAAAAAATCAGTAGTTTTCGTATTAACTGATCTGTGTTCTACAGGGTTGCTTCAATCGAAGAAGAGTGATGGTTGAGTTTTAAAATGGTTACTTCGACAGAATTCAACGGAACGATTCGAAAGATCCATAGTTCGTTTCGCCTTGTCGAAATCCTGGAAAACAAGGCAAAACAAAGCCCCACCAAAAAAAAAAAAAAAACATTAATTTTCACGATCATTGGTGTGTGGCTCTCGTGTAGTCCTCACACATCTCTTTCTTTAATACAAGTTAGAAGAGACCTTCAGCTGAGTTTTGTCAGCACATAAACTCTCTACTTCTTGTATGGAGAAACAGAATGGCGGTAGAACGGTGTTTGTTACCTTTTAATTGTTCCATTCACTGGAATGCGGTCATGCTGGTGCACCTCCTACAAGGATTTAGTCGAACAAATCGGCCCTACTAATAATTTTAAGTTTGGTACTTACTTAATCGATCTCCTTTGTAAAAACCGCTAAGGGATCCTTAAACAAACACCAGGGCACATACCTCTGTCTGTTTAAGATGAGCCTCCACACAGTGTCCGCTTTCCAAATTGATTCAGGGCATTGGTCTAACCGGGGATACAGTAAAAATTCTTGCTTGAGGTGCTGCGCAATAGAATTGAACAAGAGACGACACAAAGCCGACTTCTAAAACAAACAGCCATGTAGAATATTTTTCTGTGTCCCATCTGCTTCAATGTGTGTGGTATTTAACTCCTCATCACCCAAGATTAGACGATTCTATCGCACATAGAAAAATAGAAGAACCACTTCAGATCTAGCCTTCCATTCCGAAATGTGTAACACTTGAAAAGTATTTGTCTGCTGTAAGAGTCTAAGAAACGAGTCTTATTCATTAATTAGTATGTATGCCTTTACATCTGGTGTTAACAGCAACAGGTGTAGACAAGATGAACCTACTCTTTTCATGACATCTGCTGTTCTTCTGCTTTTAATCTGTAGATGGTAGCTAGATGTATTGGAAATAACAGCTAAGTGTTTCTCTAACTCCACTCTAGCATTTGAAATCGGAAGGAAACTTTCTTAAATATTCAGTTGTGAATATAAATTGGCAGAAAAACGGAACAGTGGTCACAGCTAGAACGCTGATTTGGCCCAATATTTACCATATAAAACATTGACAACTGAATATAGTTTTGTCTGAGTTTTAGGGTGTTGTGGATGTGTTTGGACCGAAGAATACGCATGTTTTTTTTTTTTAAATGGCACTGTAATCATGTTCTGAACTGTTGTATTAGTGTTCTGCGAGTGTTCTAGTTGTGTTGTGGAGTGTTTTGCCGTGTTGCTGTGTTGTGATAGTGTCCTCGAGTGTTGCGGTAGTATTGTGAAGTGCTATGGTCGTGTTGTGCAGTGCAGTGATAGTAGTTTTTCTGCAGTGTTGTGGTAGTGTTTTGGAATATGGTAGTAGGTCATATGAAGTATTGGGATTGTGGAGTGTTGCTACTATATTCTAGGGTCAGATAGTAGTGTTATGGAGTGTTTCAGAAGTGTTGTGGTGTGTGCGTGCGCACAAAGTATTAGGCAGTATCTTGGAGTGCTATTGTAGTGTCTTTGGGTGTTGTTGTTGTTGTTGTGTTGGGATGTGTTTTAGTATTGTAAAAGTTGTGGAAATAAAGGAAAATGGAAGAGATAAATTGAGAGAGAGAGGGGAGGAGGAGGAAGAGAAGCGGAAAGAGAGGGGCAGGGAGTGAGAGAAGGTGGGAGGGAGGGGAAGGGAGGGCTAGATAGAGAGAAAAAAGAGAGAAAGTGAGAGAGAAAGAGGAAAGCAAGCAGTGTCATGTGAGTGTACAAATTAGTAGTTAATTACGAGTTATTGCGCCGACCTGACCAGCGTCACCTGGTATGTATCCGCTCAGCGTTCGAGCCCCACGGCTATGCTTGGCTCTCCGCGGTGCCAACACTCGTGACTGTCACCCAACTTGATAGCAACAGTCGCGCATCGGCGTTTCCCTCGGGCTTGTCCTCCAGTTCGGTGAGTCTCACAAATGCCGCTGCGGATCTAGTGTGGGTTCTTTTAGCCTCCATCCATCCATTCTGCATTTGTAATGTTGGCCGCCTTCCACGCCATGTCGCCCTCAACGAACTCATAAAACATGGCCGAGAGCTTATGCGGGCGACCTCTTCGAAACCTGCCTTAAAGCATTATTGTATCAGGGAGTAAGTTGAATTTAGAGGAATTAGTTTGAGGAATGATGTTGAGAGATACTCGGAGTATAAGAGGGGAGTGAAGTGTGGTTGGAGCTTGATATAGTATAGCAATGGTAGTGGTAATGAGGTGGAGAGGAAGGTGATAGGGCGAGAGAGGGAGAAAGGGTAAGAAAGGAAGAAAGGGTGGGGCAAAAAGGCGGAGGATGGGTGTGCTGAGAAAGTCGCTGGAACTGAGGAGAGTAAATCAAGAGAGATTTAGAAGGGGAAGAGCAGCAGAAGGAGGAAGAGAATGAGGAAGAGGGAGAGGGGGTAGAAAGAGGGGTGGAAGGAAGAGAGGGAAAGAGACGAGAGAGAGAGAAAGAAAGAAAGAGATAAGAAAGAAGGGTAGACAGACAGACAGATATATAAACGTAAAGGAAGCTATTCTTGTTCTTGAATTCTGGAAGATAAGAATAAAAACTGTAACTATGGGTAGATCATATAATATATCGTGGCACTCCGTCGGCTGCGACGACGAGGGTTTCAGTTGATTCGATCAACGGAGCAGCCTGCTCGTGAAATTAATGTTCAAGTAGCTGAGCACTTCACAGACTCGTGTACCCTTCATGTAGTTCTCAGGGGAATTCAACGTGACACAGAGTGTGACAAGGCTGGCCCTTTGAAATACAGATACAACAAGAACAGGAAGAAAGAAAGGAGTGAGAAAAAGTTGTGGTGAAAGAGTACAGCAGAATTCGCCACAACACCCTGCCGGAGCCTCGTGGAGCTTTAGGTGTTTTCGCTCAATAAATACTAACAACGCCCGGGCTGGGAATCGAAACTGCGATCCTACGACCGCGAGTCTGCTGCCCTAACCACTGGCCATTGCGCCTCCACAATATATATATATCTGTAATTGTAATATGTGACAATTATTCGGTAGCCATGATAAAACTCCAAGTTTCGGATGCCGAGGTGGAAATCCACGCCGCCATCTCTTCAGTTATCCGACCATCGGAAAAATCCTAATATGAGATGGAAAGCTTTTCCTTTGGCCGGATAACTGAAGAGATGGTGGCGTGGATTTCCACCTCGGCATCCGAAACTCGGAATTTTATCATGGCTACCGAATAATTGTCACATATTACATATATATATATATATATATATATATATATAATAAAATATTAGGGAATAAATCCAAACCTACAGGGAAAAATCAGATTTGGGATTAAATCCAATTTTATAGTAAAATATATTATATTAAACTTTTAATACTTTTGATATATATTTAAAATAATATAATTAATTAATTTTATGTATTGGCTTATGTTTTTCATTGTTTGATTTGCCTAATAGTGGTTTTATTTCTAATTTAATATAATATATATATATATATATATATATATTATATATATATATATATATATATATATATTATATATATACAATGTATGAAACGGCACACAGCACCACTTTCTTTATCCTTACTGAAACTCACCTATATAGATGCCGAGGTGGAAATAAAAGATTTCTCCATCATCCGTGCAGATCGTACAGACCGAACTAAAGGCAGGACATCCATCTTTCTCATGACTCCTTTTCAGTTGATGCCAAGGACATATTTTCTATTGTGAAACCGTATCACAATTATGTGTATACACATGTACACACACACATATATACAGGCATACATACATACATACCATAGATCCATACCATACATCCATCCATACATATATACCATACATACATACTATATATATACATCATATATAATGTATATACATTATAGAAGGGTAGATCTGAAGTGGTTCTTCTATTTATATATCTATGCACATACATATATGTACATACATATGATTTGATTTTTTTTTTATTTTTCCAGTTTCAGCTCATGAGCTGTGGCCATGCTGGGGCACCGCCATTAGAATAAGTCCCGGGGTCGAGTTGCTCGACTAAAGGCGGTGCTCCAGCATGGCTGCAGTCATGTATGTATGTATGTATGTATGTATGTATATATATATATATATATATATATATATATATATATATATTATATATATATATATATATATACACACACACATCCATGCATAATATATATATACGCATTATATATGTGTGTGTGTGTCTCTACATTATATATGATGTATATATATAGTATTTGAAATCGGAAGGAAACTTGTGTGTGTCTCTACATACATACATGCATGCACATACACACACAGTCGACATCTGACAAGTGTCACGTACATAATTGTTATGAGTGACTATGATAAGACTCACCCAAAATGAATGTGAATTACCATTGTCTAGCACCAGCAGCAACAGTATCACCACCACCACTACTACTACTACTACTACTACTACTACTACTAAAAAGAACTTGAGTGAACAAATAATTATCGTTTTAAAATTTGATTGTTTTATTGTATTCCGGATCTCTACAGTAAACGTCGACGGAGTTCTTATGGGATTACTCATTTTGCTAGAAATAGTAACCAAATCGCTGCTGGCTATCACCATATTTTGCGCTAAATGTACAACTGTATCTGATAAGAATCCAATTCTAGACATTTCCTATGCACTTCTGAGACATCAATGCCACTTCAATGAAGAACACAGCGTGGTGAGTCACCAGAAGATCACAACTGCTCTGTCTATATAATACTTTGCGTGTGACCACATATCCGAAGAATGTATTTCAGTGGCGGTATTTTACTGATCAACGGGATATCCGGCAACTGAAAGCCTGCTGTCTATTGAAGATTTCTTAGAAGACAACTCATGACTTAGAAAGAATAAGCAGAGGAAGGGCGGTCCGAGTGTGGACAGTTGCAACCCATCGAATATTATAATGATGATCAATTGTGTGAGCCAAGTGCCATTTGGTAAGGGTTAAATTTGTTAAACTGGGAAGTAGGAAATCAGAAACGTCAGCTTTCACGAGAGTGTAACCTTCTGCTGTGTCTAAGTTTACATATTCATGTAAGATATTACAGGCGTACATACGTAAGTATGTACATACATACAGGCATGCATACACGCGTGCATATGCACGCACAGAGTTATACGAAAAAGATCCCATAATGTCATACGGTACTTGGAAAAATTCTTCTCCCTCCTCCCGCAAACCCCTTTAAACCTTCGACACCAGGATCCATCTTGGCAAGCAACAATTCTCTAATCACATGGACTATGATGTCCTTAAACATGACTGGAAAAAGAACTCAAGTTCGACATTGCCGTGTCAATAAGAGTGTGCTTGTGTAAGTGTGTGTGTGTGTAAGTGTGTGTAAGTGTGTGTAAGTGTGTGCGCATGTGTGTGCGCATGTGTGTGTATGCGTGTATCTGTTTAAGAGAATGAGAGAGAGAAAATAACGTCTTTTCGCAGTTCGTCTTTATTGAAGACTCATTTGTTTTATTCCCATAAAAATCTCAATTTATTAAACAAACGAAGAGTTAGTTATCTCAGCCTCAACTAACGAACCACAGTCTTTTCTGCATCCGGATTTCTCGCGCCATTTTATCGTAATCTGACTATTTCCGTAATATGTCCGTTTGCCTCTCTCTTACTATCTCTTTCACACCTCTCGCTCTCTCTCTCTCTCTCACTCACATATCTTTATATATAAAAGTGAAGTTGTGTGAGTGTCTGTCTCTTACGATTTAGATTCCTAACTACTCCCACATTTTGCGGTGCAGTTTAACCAAAACCGGGTATCTAATAGTCGCGATTCATATCGAGCCCTTCTGGGTATTAGCGCGCGTCTACGATGAGTCTACGGTTTAAAAAAAAATTTACCATAATTTTTTTGCTATTATATAAGGGAAGTAACTCTCTAAAAATGCTTATATAGTTATTTCCCTTACAAACCCGAGCAACGCCGGGCGATACTGCTAGTACACCATAGTTTTGTTTATTCTCTGTCTTCGTTTATTTTGATGTATTACTCCTTACAGTCTACGACCTCTTCTCTCCCACTCTTTTCAATCATTAGTCCTAGTTATCACAAGGACCCAGGTAGCGGATCAACATTCATTTAGAAGTGTGTATATTTCTCATCGAGTGTTTCTAACCTGCCACTATACGTAGCAAGTGGCCAAAATCCTGGAGCAAGACGGACAGAAACCACTGCTTAGTCCGTGTTATACAGATGCGTGTACACGGGAGTTGTTGTTGACAAACAACAGCAGTAATTTTATTCAGCTGAATACACGTCATTGATTGGTTGAAATTACCGAAATACGACAACTTCAACACGAAATAACTTTGAAAATAAAAACTTTTCTCAACAGCAATAAGAGTAAAAGATGTTTTATATGACACATTTTACCAGTCTCCGAAGTTTGAAAGTGTTTTGTTACAAAAAATTAATTTCATGATCTGCCGTTCAAAGGGTTCCCAAGAATTAGCGTCTATATAAGACGAGAATTGTTTTTAGACAAGAAACCGTACCTATATGAGAGACTTGTCTGTACGAGAGAATTAAAGGTTATGCAAATGAAGAAATAGTCTATACATAAGACAAGAAATGCTCTCTACACAAAACAAGAAATGGTGTCTATTTATCAAAATCGTGTGAAAATCATTTCATGGAGATCTTTCACTGTCTATAAATCTCGTCCGGAATTTGCTTCTTCAAATCAAATGTAAAATTAGTATTCACTGGGGAAATGGTTTTTTAACTTATGATAACTACCCTTAAATACTGTTCTGTTTTTGTGATAACTGCCCAAAAAGACCACTGCGTTTTTATAATAACTGACCCTTAACACCTGGTTTTTATACTAACTGACCCTAAACACCTCGTTTTTAATACATCTACCCCTAAACAGCTCCCCGTACCTCGTTTACATGACAACTGCTCCTAAACACCTTTTTTTAAAAAAACTAACTGCCCCTAAACACCTCACTGTTTTTATAATAACCACCCCTGAGACATTTTTCGTCATCCCAGAGAAAAAGGAATAAACTATAAATTTAGGGGTGATACAATGGAGGAAAACTAGTTTGTATGTGATGGCTCCTCCGTCAGTTGTGACGATGACATTCAAATTAACGTATATATAACTTAATATTGCACAGACACTTGTACTCTCTTCCTCTCTCTCTCTCTCTCTCTCTCTCTCTCTCTCTCTCTCGGGGTAACTCATGGTTTGACAAGGTTGGGCCTTAGAATTATAAATACAATTCATTCGATGAGCTTCTACACAATCTGTCAAAGCGCATACACACACACACACACACACACACACACACACACAAACACAAAAAGGATGTCATTGTTTTACTAAATCATACTACACAGCCAGTTATGTATGAGGGTGGGGTGAGTCGATTATATTAGTCTCACTACATATTCTTCGTTTAATGAAATTCAGAAGGATGAGAGGCAAACCTGACATCTGCAGCATTTCACTTCAGAACGTAATGAGGCGCAAGCAAACACAGCTTAGCATATTGGCTGACGGTTAATCGATTTTGTTAATCCATGGGTGGATTAGTATTACTACGAGTTGTTTCTGATTTCGGCACAAAATTTCGGCCCGTCATTTTGAGGAGACTGCTTGACTAATGCTTATTTTAGCAACACTTCAGTAGCATAAAAGATAAAGTTGGCCTCGGCAGGATTTGATCTCGGCGCGTAAAAATGTCGGAAGAAATACAGTAACGTGGTCCCCCCACCCCGATGCTTTCAAATTTTTGTCACTCGGGCAATTTGGGGGAGGAGGTTAAGTTGATTACATCGACCCCAGTGCGTAACTGGTACTTATTTAATCGATCTCGAAAGGGTGAAAAGCAAAGTCGACCACGGCCGAATTTGAACTCAGAACGGACGAAATGCCGCTAAACATTTCGCCCGGTGTGCTAACGATTCTGTCAGTTTACCGCCTTGTATTTACTAAATAACGGTTTAAAATTTTTCCACAAGGGCAGTTTTGAGGGAGGGGATGAGTTGATTACATCGACCCCAGTGTTCAACTGGTACTTATTTTATCGACACCGAAAGGATTGAAGGGCGAAGTCGACCTCGGCGGAATTATGTTTTGTTTTTGTTTTTTTGTTTTGTTTTTGTTTTTCCAGTTTCAGCTCTTGAGCTGTGGCCATGCTGGGGCACCGCCATTGTGGTGAAAGAGTACAGCAGGGATCACCACCCCCTGCCGGAGCCTCGTAGAGCTTTTAGGTGTTTTCGCTCAATAAACACACACAACGCCCAGTCTGAGAATCGAAACCGCGATCCTGCGACCGCGAGTCCGCTGCCCTAACCACTAGTCCATTGCGCCTCTACAATGTATTTACTAAACGTTGATGTATGACTTTCAATTTTAGGGGAAGAAGTTTATGCGATGACATCATCCCCAGTGTCCAACTGCCACTCATCGACCCCGAAATAATGAACTCGGAACGTAAAGTGCCGGGAAAATATCGCTAAGCATTTCATCCGGCACGCTAACGATACATCATTCAGTCTACTTCTTTCAGTTGGGAACCGAAATTATCGTGGTAAATATAAATATCCGTAAATATAAATATTATTTGCCAACATAACATGGCAGTCCTGGTTTAGGACAAATGTTGCTGTAATTTATCCCCAGGAGACATCGATTCCAGCTGGCTATATGGCACGATCTGTGTCCTTATGTTTTCGAACAAAGACATACATCGTGTCGTATAGCCAGCTGGAGATGTTACGTTGGCAAAAAATATTTACTCCAAAGTACTGTGGCTGAATATCTCTTGTTGTGAGATTTAAAAATAGTAATATTTTTTTAATAAATATCCGTGTTCATAAATGAGGGAAATGATGTAATGCAGGATAAGTATACGAAATATTACGAGAAAATATTAATACTAATGTTTATGAATAATTTTTGAGACTTCTGCACCAAAGAGCGTTTTTCTTCGTTCATTTCTTGCCACACCCAACTACACCAGCAGATGTCATATTCTTGATAATCACTGGTGTAAAGTCTTGACTAGGAATACATGTGTAGCTCTGCCAAGTCTGTCTGTATGCGTGTGTATGTCTGTGTGTCTCACTGTACGTGATGCCAGTCTGGGTCAGTGTTGCAATTCTTCATTTGTCAGACAGACATGTCGTCTGAAAGGGTTAGACGCACCGCATTAACATCATTAGCTTACGGGTACATCTACAAACACTGTCTTACATCATAATTAACTATCATATGTATGTAAGTATGTTATTCTTTTACTTGTTTCAGTCATTTGACTGCGGCCATGATGGAGCACTGCTTTTAGTCGAACAAATCGACGCCAGGACTTATTCTATCGGTCTCTTTTTGCCGAACCGCTAAGTTATGAGGACGTAAACACGCCAACATCAGTTGTCAAGCGATGGTGGACACACACACACACACACACACACCACACACACACACACAAACACATACACACAAACACACAGATATATTCGACGGGCTTCTTTCAGTTTCCGTCTATCAAATCTACTCTCAAGGCTTTGGTCTGCCCGAGGTTACAGTAGAAGACACTTGCCCAAGGTGCCACTCAGTGGTACTGAACCCGGAGCAATGTGGTTGGGAAGCAAGCTTCTTACTACACAGTCTCGCCTGCGTCTTATTAAGTTTTATTATAAGATTTCTTGCCAATAGAGCAAGAGTCGATTTCTAGCCTAGATCCAAGGCTCAATCTTTGGGATGTAGTTACAAATTCACATTTGTAACTTGAGAAAATTCTTGCATATTTTTACTGTTCCACTCACAGATTGCATTTTCAATGTACGAATTAACCGGTCGATTTTTTCATTTTGAAAATCCCGAACACACACATATATTCACACAGAGTTGAAACGCTGTTTGATTTATTTTTCAGCGTACAATTTTCAGCATCCCACTACCAAGTATGACATCACCCATTCCTTTCTTATTCATCTATCACTCCTCCCTTTATTATTCATAAACACAAGAGTATTATTATAGTAGATTATCTCGGTAGCCATGGGAGCTATGAAAAGAATACAAATCCCAGCATCATCTGTGTAATCTTTCGCGCAATTCCACCCAGCCATTTGACCGTGAATCCCAAGACAAGAAAAAAATCGCCCATGTCAAATTTATATGTATGGATTAAAAAAGTATGGAAGACTTTACATACAAAAAGCTATGTCCATGTACGTATATTTACACTGGGGCTCTGGGGAAAGTGTTATAATGCATGACCGTCCTTGGGACACAAGTAATGTGTGTGTAAAGTTTGAAAATCGGTTGAGAATTGTGGAAATGTATGCGTTAGGTATTATACTTACATACATACTGTGATCTATATATACTATGTATATATATATATATATATATATATATATGTAATAGGAAGGGTTTAGGATACTGATGATTTAAACTTACAGGTACGGTGTGTGAGTGCTCCACTTGATATGTTACTAGTATCCAAATTCACAATGGGGGCTGGAGTTGGGGATCCGTAGCCTACTTGCATCTTTCGGGCGAAGGACCCTCCCCAGGGTCCTATTTTTAGCCAGGTGGTGCTATTAAATTAGACATGGCTTGGGCCAATACTGGCCAAAACCTTTCTAAGTTATTCAAAGTTACTTCCGAGTCAGTTTCCTCTTCCTTATATATGCCTTAATGTTTGACGTCCTGTCCAACTAATATATATATATATATATATATATATTATATATATATATATATATATATATATATTAGTTGGACAGGGCGTCAAACATTAAGGCAAGGCAAATATCTCGTCATTTACAATATTATTATAGGAAGAAATTGCCTTGCCATAATGTTTGACGTCCTGTTTAACAATTATATATCCGCTGCATCGGAAATCTGCAATGGCTCTATAACTCCAGTAATCCGTTACAGCACTTACCTAACCATTTAGCTCACCTGTGAACTAATCCCCCCCCCCCATATATATATATATGAATAAAACATTCAAACTTGAATATTCATACGGTAAATATAAGTAATCAATAGTATCAGCAACAATAACACAGACGGTTAACAGGTATCGAATAACGTTAAATAGCTATAAAATCTTAAAATTAGCGTCAAGCATCAGGGCGATCATGCGCCATATCCGTTAGAAATAGGAGTTAAAACTCCAAATTAAACCGCGGAAAAACCGAGTCGTGCTGACGAGGAATCGAGGCCCTGAATTCAGCAACCTACGTACACGAATATCTGAATAACATTATCTACCAAGTTATGTTTTGAATTCTGTAACAGTTTGGCCCGTTTAAGTTTGTTTTCTGTCTTATTTCTCAGTTTTTCCGCGGTTTAATGTCTGGTTTTAATACAAGAAATTTAAGAGGCCAATAACATTTATGGAATAAATAAACAGTTCTTTAGAGAGATTTTAGAGAGTTCTTTCATTTACCTGAGAAATGTGTAAGAGCTCACTACCTGAGAAAGAGCTCACTTCTTTCGGTGAGCTCTTCTTTTATTCACCAGTCTGATGATTTATCTTCTTTCTTTTATTTTTAGACTGGACTCTCGTTACTTCCGAATTCACGGTACCATTACACCTTCTTTACGTTGCCAAGTTCACTATTTTCCCAACCAGTTCAAAACATCGACCGCATGGTACCGGTTACTACATAAAAGAACCGCTTACATCGACTTACATCATGTTGTACATCGTCCTCCAGCCAGACTTAACTCGCCACGTGGGCAATTGTGATTTTTACATTTCGCCTACACCGTAAAAGTGCGCCAAAATCAAACCGCCTACGCTTTAAATTGTCACGTAACCAAAGAGTTAATCTTTTTCGTCTTCGCTTGCAAAACCAGAGAACGGTGTTCTAATTCACGTCGTACGAATGAGAAATTATATGAATATAATTTTTTCGTTCGTAACAGTATGTATGTATATATGTATGTATGTATGTATGTATGTATGTATGTATGTATGTATGTATGTATGTATGTATGTATGTACGTACGTACGTACGTATGTATATGTATGTATGCATATATATATATATATAGATAGATAGATATAGATATAGATATAAAACTGAGAATGTGTGTGTGTGTGTCTGTCTATCTGTCTGTGTGAATCCCTAAAACTTGAGAACTACACAACTAATTTCATTCAAATTTTACACATGCCTTACTTAGGGTCCATGTAGTGTTATGGGCAAAAAAACTTTAACTTCTTGCCTAGGGCGAGCCCACAATATCATATCTTCTCCACTGTTTCAGTATTACGTGTTAAAAGTAAAACAAAAACATTTCTCTATTGTATGTATATGGATGTATATATATATATATATAGATGTACATGTAATATGTGCACATATATATACGCATATATACATGCATACATATATACACACATACACACACACCCATTACACACACACACACACACACACACTCACACACACACACTCACACACACACACACACATACATAAGTGCAGGTGTGGCTGTGTGGTAACAAACTTGGTTCCAAAACACATGGTCCTCAGTTCAGTCCCACTGTGTGGTAACTTGGCATGTGTCTTCTGCTATAGCCTCAGACCAACCAAAGCCTTGTCAGTGGATTTTGTAGACAGAAACTAAAAGAAATCAATTGTATGTATATGTATGTATATATGTAAGTCTATGTGTGTGCCTTTGTGTTTATCCCTCATCACTGCTTCACAACTGGTGTTCGTTTATTTACATCCCCATAACTTACTGGTTTCACAAGAAGAAACTGATAGAATAAGTACCAGGCTTATCAAAATATAAAAACGCACTACGCAGTCTCATATTTTTGTTTGCCCTTTCAGTTGTATCTATAAATTTATCTTTGTGTGTGTGTGTGTGTGTGTGTGTGTGTGTGTGTGTGTGTGTGTGTGTGTGTGTGTGTGTGTGTGTGTGTGTGTGTACATACATATATATATAGAGATTTCGTAGACAGGAACTGAAACAAATCAATCATATATACCATAACCTGTGCATCACTAACA
Organism: Octopus sinensis; assembly: GCF_006345805.1. Lineage (NCBI taxonomy): Eukaryota > Metazoa > Mollusca > Cephalopoda > Octopoda > Octopodidae > Octopus > Octopus sinensis. The sequence continues at coordinate 54,516,338 of NC_042999.1, read as the reverse complement.
CATTCTTTGCCAACAAGACATCCCACAAGGCATCTTAGAGACACCCAAAATCTCACCACTGGCATCAGCTGGATCTCATCATTACACGAAGATCCTTTTTGAAATCTGTTCAACTGACCCGTAGTTACAACAGCACGGATTGTAACACAGATCATTCACTAATAAGAAGCAGGGTGAAGATTCTGCCTAAAAAGTCCATCACTCCAAGAAAATGGGCCGACCACGCATTAACACTGCCAGAACCTCGGACCCTACACTGCGAAAATGTTTTGCTGTTTCTATCAAGGTGGCCCTCAGTAGCTGCCCAACCTCATCTGCAGAACGTAGGTGGAATTATATCAGGGAAGCTTTGTATACTACATCAATAGATACTTTCGGCATGAGAGAAAGGCAAAACACAGATTGGCTCAGTGCTGGGCTCTCAGAGCTGGAAACAATTATTGAAGCAAAACGTGCAGCTCTGATGCAATAAAAGAGTGATTCTTCTACAAAGTCACTCGAACTCAGAAAGGCAAGAAATAAAACCCAACTGACTGTCAGACGCTGTGCAAATAGGTATTGGCAGGAAATCTGTCAAAGTATCCAGTCAGCTGCTGGCAGTGGCGACACCCGTGGGATGTATGCTGGTTTGAAGAAGGCCCTCGGTCCATTCGCAACCAAGTTAGTCCCTCTGAAATCAACTACTGGAGATCTCATCAAGGACCAAAGCAAGCAAAGGGATAGATGGGTGGAGTACTACCAGGATCTCTACTCACGGGAGACCACGGTAGCTGAGGCTACAATCGAGGGTGTCAAGATCTTGCCAGTCATGTGCGAACTTGACAGTGCGAACTTGACAATCTATAGCAGAGCTCACCAAGGTTATTGACTCCCTAGCAAGTAACAAGGCTCCGGGAAAAGACGGCATCGCCTTAGAGATAATCAAAACCAGCAAAAACACCATCCTGCTTCGGCGCCTTCATGAGCTTGTGTCAGTGCTGGGAAGAGGGTACAGTCCCTCAGGATATGCGGGATGCTAACATCATTACGCTTTACAAAAATAAAGGCGAACGTGGTGATTGTAACAATTACCGTGGAATATCTCTTCTAAGCGCTGTTAGAAAGACCTTTGCTCGCGTTATCCTAACGAGGCTACAACTGCTTGCTTCTCGAATTTATCCAGAATCGCAGTGTGGCTTTAGAAGCAGCAGATCAACTATTGACATGATATTCTCCATACGCTAACTTCAGGAGAAGTCCAGAGAGCAGAAAATGCCATTATATATGGCCTTCATTGATCGGACAAAGGCCTTTGACTTGGTAAGTAGAAAAGGCCTATTCATCCTGCTCCAAAAAAATCGGATGTCCACCAAAACTGCTGAGGCTTATCAAATCTTTCCATGATGATATGCAAAGCACCATACAGCACAATGGTTCAACATCAGCCGCCTTCCAAATAAAAAACAGGGAAAAACAAGGTTGTGTCCTTGCTCCTACATTATTTGGCATCTTCTCGCTGCTGTTGTCACATGCCTTTGAGACATCAGATGATAGAGTGTTTCTGCACAGTAGAAGTGACGGGAAACTGTTCAATCTCTCGCGTCTGCGTGCCAAGACCAAAATCAGAAGCGTCCTGACCAAGGAGATGCTATATGCTGATGATGCCGTCTTCCCTTCTCTGGATCTTTCCTTTTCGTATGTTTCTGACGAAGGGTTCCGCCCGAAACGTTAAACCCTCCTTCTTCCCTTCCTTCCTGAGCGCCCAATAATACTATATTTTTTCCACGTCCTCGCGTTGTTGTGTTTTCTCTTGTGTTTTCATGTTTGGATTAACTTTATATATATATATATATATATATATTATATATATATATATATATATATATATATATATATATATATATATATATATATATATACAGATAGATGTTATATGTATGCATGTGTGCGCGCGTTTGCTTTTCATCGCTCGATAACCGGTGTTGGATTGCTTTCGTCACATATCTAGTGGTTCGGCAAAAAGGAGATCGAGCGATTAAGGAATAATTCCGAGATTAAAAAATTGTAGTGAGGTCAATTTTATCGACTAAATTATTTATGGTGGTGCCCCAGCATGGCCTCAGTCTAATGACCGAAACAACTAACTAAAGTAAAATGATTTACGAATTTTAAGGAAATAGAATCAAGATGGTTGCGAGATGGGAATCAATCTACTTTCTTTGACTCAAAGATATCTCTGTCAGCCATGATAACCGTATTTCACCGAAATTCCATCGTTGCTCTTTCGTTATATCAGTATCCCAGCGTGGGTGCCTCTATTTAGACTGGTTCCACTTAAACAGATGTCACTGTAATAAACTTGGTTTCCATGTTGTTTTTTTAAAATGTTTATTCGAAAGAGTTTTAAAAAGCCATAAGGCTTTCGTTTAGAGTTTAGAATATCAAGAAATGGTCTATATTCCTCGACGAGTTCCTGTTAATTTATTTAATGTTGTTTTGTTTAGATGGGAAGCTTTTAATTGTCGCGGATTTTCTTTCGGCTGTAAAAGAATATCGAGTTTTGACCATCCCGAGAAGAACACAAACATTGTAAGAAATAACACCAAACACCCATAAAACTATTAATAAATATACAAAATCAAACTAAACCCTCAATAACAAAAGGGCAAGTTTATAATAGGTAATGTGACCCGTTAAAAATAGCAGTCAAACATTCATGCAGCACACGTTTGTCAGTGGCGAAGTGGCAGTTTCGAAAGAAGAAAATTTTGACACCATATTACAAACGAAAAAAAAGGCAGCGAGCTTGCAGAATCGTTAGCACGTCGGACAAAATACTTAGCTGTATTTTGTCCATCTTTATGTTCTGTTTTGGAGATAATAATAATAATGGTACACCCCTTCTACATGACAAGTGGTATGTGAAGGTCGTTATAAATACTGTCAGTCAGTGTCAGTATAAAGAGAGAGTACTAAGTCGACGGTCATAGATAGTCGTGGTCTTTACTTGACTAACTATACAGCTGTACCGGAGTGGGCGTTATAACAGGCCGACATAAAGATTACAACACGTTCTGAGTACAAATTACTACCTAGGTTGTTTTTGCCTTTCATCTTTTCGGGGGTGGGGTCGATAAAATAAGTCCCCGTCAAACACTGGAATCGATGTACACGATTATCCCTCGTCCCCCTAATTTCAGGCTTTGTGTCCATAACAGAAAGGATATAATAAAATGTAAATGTTGAAGTGAAGTTAACGATCTTTGTATGTTGCTGAATGGCAAACTTCTGTCTTCATCGCTGCAATCGTTTTAGTTCCAACATGCAGTCTGAGATGAAAACACTTGTTTGGAAAGTACATCTCCGTCACATTCGATAATGTAGTCGTAGAAAACTGGATGGTAGATTTAAATGTATCTCGCATTTCTACGCTGTCAACCGGGTCTTGGGTATTTTAACACGGACCCCTAGAATGGTGTAAAGGCGTGTAGTCTAGAAAGGCTGGTTGGACTTACGATCCTAACGGTAGGGTTTGAATCCCAGATAAGGCGGCACGTTATTCCCATTTTTCGCTACTCCTGTCTAATCAGTTGAAATTGAGAGGCGTCTGTTGCAGAAAGGTGCCTCACAGGCTTTTAGTGTAAATTCTTACGAATACAACATATCAATGGCCCTTAATGGCCCTGACACAATACACTCCATGAAGATGCCTAGAGCGGTAGATTCAATGCGTTGCCCTGGTGTATACCACCAAATGGTTCTTGGTTGGTAGACTAAATTTGTCGCTCTGATCAGTACCGAATCGATCATACATTGAAAAACTTATTGCTCTGTTTAACACCACCACCACCACGTGACCCATTGATGCTTCTAATGGAGTCCACTCCACTGTATACCTTTATGCCAGGTCTTCTTTAGTCTGAAGATAATTTTTTCTCATTCTCCAACCAACGTCACGGACCCCCCAAAAATGAATCGGCTATGTTACCCTTTCTCCCCTAACAAAACATTTACGATTAAATTAAAAGGGCAAAAACTGGATTCTGGAGATGGATTAAGTGTAAAATTTTACCAAATTGGTGTGAGTAACTCAGTGGAGTGGGAGAGGACGTTACTCGGTTTGGAGTTTGAAGTGGAAGGAAAGGTCTGTACTCATAAATATATAAATACGAATCAGACGTTCATTTCTGATGTGAATGTCATGTGCAGCGATAGAAGTAGATGCTATTGTAAGGTTTAAAAGACAAATCTAAATACTTAAATCTCGAGGTTACGCTGTGGTTGAGAGAGAGAGAGAGAGAGAGAGAGAGATAGAAAGGGAGAGAGAGAGGGGAGAAAGAGAAAGGGGGCGCGGGACAAAATGACTTATGGTACACATATGCATACATCTATGTGTGAGTGTACTACACACAAACATATATGTAATACACTCAGGCATACACATGCAGAGACATATATATATTCTTTTATTTATTTTTACTTGTCTCAGTCATTTGACTGCGGCCATGCTGGAGCACTGCCTTTAGTCGAGCAAATCGACCCCCAAGATTTATTCTTTGTAAGCATAGTACTTATTGTATCGGTGTCTTTTGCCAAACCGCTAAATTACGGGGACGTAAACACGCCAGCATCGGATGTCAAGTAACGGTGGTGGGGACAAACACAGACACACAAACGTATACACACACATACATACACCCCACCACACATATATATCCTTATATTGCAGAAAAATTTGTTAGCGGCCATATAAAGATGTTCTCTCCTATTTATGCAATTCAGCGTTATTATTCTGCGTTTGAGAGTAAAAATATTTCCATATCTGTATTTCAATACACCTCAACACTTCTAAGAAAATCAAAGTTTGTTTACGTATATCGTAATATATACATGTATATATATATATATATGTGTGTGTGTGTGTGTGTGTGTGGTGTGTGTGTGTGTATGTATATATGTATATATATATATATATATATATATATATATATATATATATATATATATATAATATATACCCATATACATACTACGTATACCCATATACACACATATAGTATATGTATATATATATATATGGTATATACATGTTTCCGTGTATGTATAAACGTACATACACGCATACGTACGTACACACGCACCACACACATATCGTTATTTAGACAGAAGCTCGCTCCACACCGTGCCATCCAATTTAGCAGCGATAAATCTGACCACGTGGCCTTCAACCCCATGAAGAAGAAACAGCATGTTAAGGATCCGTTTACCAGTTTCCTAAAATAGCTCTATAAAAGAACGACTTAAAAACATTGCCTAGCTTAAGGCACAGATGTTGAGTTGGAAACTTAAACAGAACAAACGAAAAAGAGAAGAAAAAAATCCGTTTTCTTCCTAAACTTTAATATTGTTTTTTTCTTTTCTTTTGTAGCATGGTGAAAGACAGACTTCATTATCAGGAAATTAACCAAACACTGTTAGACAGAACGGAACCCTGAGAAAGTAAAGAGAATTCTGGCTTTTCAAGAAAGGGGTTTCAGTTAGAAGGAAACATTATTATATGTAAACCCCAACACTTTATGTCTGCCTCTGTATTGTTCCCCTCATCCTTCGCCCTTGTGGCAAATAAATGAAATCATTATTATTATTATTATATTATTATTATTATTATTATTATTATTATTATTATTATTATTATTATTACTGAGTGCGAGAGCAGTACATGCCATCAAAGTGACATTGGGGTAAAATATACGAAGCCCAGTTTACCCATCATGACTACCCTTTTGATAAGGGTATACCAAGCATATGCGTCGTTATCATATGCGCGCAACATAATGATCTCATATCAAAAGAAAAAGCGCACGACCTAACAGCATTTTCTTCAGGTTGAGTAGCCCATCCTGCTCAAAAGGTCCCTGGATATGGGCTGTTTAAGGATGTTGAACGAAACACCCATGTCTTCAGAGGTGAATTATCCAAACTCCAAAGAATTCCTCTCAACATATAGCCTTGATATCCCCACCCATTACTTCTGCTCGTGATCAGAGACGCACATATCATCAACCACCAAGGGACATGCTCAACTGGTTAATGTCAAGCAACTGACAAGTAAATTTGTGTTATTGAGCAGAGTATTTGCTGTGGCCTATCTTTTATACCAAGACAAAACAATGTACATGAAAGCACTTCTAGTCAGTTAAGGTTATTATTATTATTATTATTATTATTATTATTATTATTATTATTATATTATTATTATTATTATTATTGCCTTTGTACAGCTACTAACACTGGAAATGTACTACAGTGTCAATTGTTTACTACCAGTGAACTAAGGTAACACCCCTTATTTTTCGAGCACCTTCTGGAGTATTCGAACGGTTCCAAACAGTGCTGTTTTCTGCAAGTGCTCCACCGTTATTGCAGCCCTTATTTGTTCCACGTACTTCTCGAGATTTTTTCTCACTGTTCCCAGGGCCCCGACAATTTTTGGTACTACTGCTACCTTTTTCATCGACCACAACTGCTTAACTTCCCAAGCTAACCTGTCATATCTGTCAACTTTTCTTTCTTCTTTATCGCATACCATGTTGTCAGCTGGGCATGTTATATCTATGATCCAGGATTGTTTGCTTTCTTTTTCAATTAAGACTATGTCTGTCTTCCTATTCTCTATCTCATGGTCGCACTGAATCATAAAATCCCATACGATCTTTGCATTATCATTTTCGATGATGCCTTCAGGTTTATGTTCCTACCGCTGTTTTGCTCTGTCAAGTCCATACTTGTTGCAGAGTGTCCAATGGACAATCCTTGCTATATTGCCATGACGTCTCTTATATTCTTTCTGGGTTAGTGGCATATATTGACTGGTAATATACCATACGGGTTCACTATCTTTTTCACAAATTCTGCACTTATCATTTTCTGATGTGATGTCTATTCTATATTTGATGTAATTGGTTCTTAATGCTTGCTCTTGGGCAGCACATATTAGAGCCTCCGTTTTCTGTTTTAAATCACTCTTAGTCATCCAGCCAACTTTTTTCTGTGTCTGTCTTACCTTCATCATTTCTTTGAAATTGTCCATTGGAGCTCCTGAAGTCTTGCATGCGTAGCAGACTTACTACCTGCAGCCTACGGTACCATGCTATCCATTCTTTTCAGCTATCTCATACTTTCCTGATTATTCTGGCCGTGCTAAGGAGGCAAAACTTTTGTAACAGTTCTACTGGGCGCTCATTCTATTTTCCTTTATATACCTCTTGATGCCTTCTGATATTGTCTCCAAGGACATAACATTAAGTGGCACCATCTTCACCTTCTTCATTTTCCATTGCCGGGATATTTCGTACTTAAGAGGATTGTATTTATCTAATTTTTCGCCTTCCTTCTTGACCATTTGCAGGTCAAAGAGACATGCAACATCAACTATATAGCACATGTGGTGCACTTTTTCCCCTAGCATTAGGTCCTGTCTGTTATGCTCTAGCACCTAATCTGTTTGGATTGGGAAAATCCGAGGGATTTTCTAGTCACTATTATTATTATTATTATTATTATTATTATTATTATTATTATTATTATTATTATTATTATTATTATTATTATTATTATCATTATCGCCTATGTGGAAGATAAATGAAATCATCATCATTATTATTATTGTTATTATGGTCATTGTAGACGCAGCCTATTATAAGAAATTGATATTTATTATAAATTGGATTTTTACTAAGGAACCAAGATAGACCGGATGGTTTACTTTTAAAGCAAAGCGGTGCAACAAAACAAATAAATCACTTTAAATGCCAATTTGTAACAGAATATTTCTAGTTTTATTTGAATTTTGTTTTTTTTTCCAAACTCGATCCGATTCTTGAAGCGGAACAGGAAAATGTGCGAAACACGTTAAATGTTATCGGATCTAACAAAGAAAGGAGTGGTTGCTGCGAGACTGGAATGGTGAAGCATCGAGGCCAGATTTGAAATTCTGGTGGGTGTTAGATGCTAGAAATATAGAGTTTATGATTTGGTTTTTACTTACTGCCAGACAGATAACCAAGTGAGATTTAATTGGAATCTATTTGCCATTGTTATTCTATTTTTTTTTCTCCACCTTTCGATTGCACTAGCGTTCATTCTATAGCCGACACTCGCTCATCTCTGCGTTCACTTATTCCCGCATTCACTCAAAAATATTCTCCCAAACTCACTTTTATAAACACAAACGAAGTCGCCCTCATAATCACTACAGCTCATTTACTCCCTCCCTCCTCCTCTCTCTCTCTTTCTCCTATTATCGTTGCTACTCTTTTCATCATACTTTCTCCCCCATCATTTACATTTTTTAATCATTGATTTGTTCACTTCCGCACATTTTGGTAAACGACAAAATCTCTTTCACATTTTCATACGCATTCGCTCATTCACATCTACACTCATTTCATGTCCTCCTCCTCCTCCTCCTCCTCCTCCCATCATTCTCCTCTATCCTCCTCCCCTCCTCCTCCTCTACCTTCCTCCCCCTCCCCACCCCTTCTCTCTCTCTCTCTCTCTCTCGATAATGCTCTTCAATATGTCTCCAGTGTAGCTAAGTCCACTGAAAACCTGATATTTTGGTCACTCAACAGGGAGATCTCGTCTGGCCAAAGTATTGTTCTGAATGCTTTATCTGTCGATCACGCTTAATTTTTCTTTTCTTTATACATACATATGTATATACCAGAGGATGCCTTTCCCGACCCTCTAACAGATTTGTTAATCCAAAGTCTTATATTAACAAACGCACTCACACACATACACACACACTCACACACACACACACACACACACACACATAATTCAGATCCAGCTGAATTAGGTACTTAAGTTGAAGTACCAAGTCGGTCCGGTATTTTTTGCACAGCTCGAAGTAAGGTGAATAAAATCAAAATAAGCAACAGGATATCAAGAAATGATGCAATACGACCGTTTCAAGCGACCCCATTTAATTAAACAATGCAATCATTACATTAATTTAAATATCCTCAGGTGCATAAAGAAATAAATATAATTTTTAATCTGTCAGACACATTAATATAATTAAACTTAAATACTCTAGTAGAGCAAGAAGATGGAAGGAATCCATGTTGCCACTAATGTAGCTAAGAATATACTACTAAAATTCTATTTAATTATTTATTTATTTTATGCAGCTGAGGATAGCACTGTATTTAAATTGATGTAATGATTGCATTGTTCAATTAAGTAGAGCCACTTGAAACAGTCGTACTGCATCACCTCTGGATATCCTGTTGTTTTTTGCAAGAGAGGGTCAAGTGCCTGAACTGAGCTTGAGCAAGACAGCATTTGTGAAGCAAGGTGTGATGCCAAAGGGACAGAAACCTCGGCAGGATGAAGACAGAAAATGAGAGGTGTTCGTGGACAAGCCATTGCCTGAAAGCGTCGTGGTGTCAGCATTCCGGCCCGACTTGGTTTTGGTAGATGAGGGTCAGAGATGCGTGGTCCTTGGGGAGCTGACTGTGCTATGAGAGGAGAGCATTGCTGAAGCCCATGAGCGGAAGCTGTTGGGCTATGAAGAGTTGGTAGCTGAGATTCGGGAGAAGGGTTGCATCTGTGAGCTGGTTGCGTTCGAGGTTCGCTGCAGTGATTTCCCAGCAGCCTCTCTCAGAAGGTTTCTGAAGGTGGCTGCTGTATCTGCTGTGAGGAAGACCATCAAGGAATGTGGTGAGAAAGCAGTTGAAGGAAGTGCTTGGATTACCAGGAGGTTTGTGAAAGCGTATAATACCACAGAACTGGCATGAGTCCGGTTGCAACGCAATACGTCCAGCTGTTGCGGGACCACCGTGTGGAAAGATACTGAGCTTAATGGGCCTAAATCTTGTCAAAGCAAACGCTTAGCTGATGATTGCAGCCGGACGAGAAATGGAGCATATATATATATATATATATATATATATATATATATATATATATATATATATATATATATATATATATATATATATGTATATATATAGAGAGAGAGATAGCGAGAGAGGGGGGGAGAAAAGAAAAACACCGACTGCTC
>NC_042999.1:54493787-54501287 GCF_006345805.1 Octopus sinensis | reverse complement strand
CGCATGCTCACAAACAGACGCGCGCACGCACATACACACACGCATGCACACACACACACACGCAGGCACACACGCACGCGTGCACACACCCGCGCATATGGTGGAAATGAACGATCATAAAACAACTGGAAACGAGTGAGGAATATTTCTGACTTTCACTCCGTTTAAATAACCAATAACCATTCCAAATCGCTTACAGATCCTTTCATCAGATGCCCTTACTGAATTCATTTCAACTTTATTGAGCTCAAAGCCCGATTCCGTATTGAACCTTCAAAGACTGCATTGTGTAGAGTAAGACAAACTTCAGCCTTAATTTTTATGGAAAATCGTCACTCATTCAGCGCATCTACACGCACGCACGCACACACACACACACACACACACACACACACACACACACACACACACACGCACACACACACGCACACACACGCACACACGCACACACACACACGTGTATGTATACCACTCAAATGTAAGGTGCATCTAATTAATAAACATACAATTTAGTCTGACTGTGAGGTGTAAGAAAAGTAGTTACACCACAGATTTTATCTCTTCGTAGGCAGAAAAAAAGGCGCCGTAGCACGATTACATGGAGACACATGTAGGATATGATACATGTGAATAAAATCTGATTGATTTAAATTTAGAATATTTCCCTGCATTGCACCAAATGACTGGCTAATATATTTCTTACACTACAGACACACATGCATAAGTATACATACATACATATATACATAAATACATACATACATAAATATACATACATACATACATACATACATACATACATACATGCATACATATATACATACATACATACATGCATACATACATACAAGTACATATATATATATATATTTATATACCCAAAATATGCAACAAGGGTACCCAAGATATCCAACAAGTATACCCAAGGATACCTTGGGTATCCTTGTTGCTTATTTTGATTATAATCACCCCATTTGATTTATATGGATAACACCATACCAAATTCTGGTGCCTTTAACTTAAGTACCATATTCATCTAAATCTGAATTTTGCTGAACATATATATATATATATATATATTATACATATGAATATACACTCTACCCGCAGGCACACACATGAACACATACAGACACTTATACGTAAACACATATGTATACATTCATATACATAAAAACACATGTTTTGCCGTATGTATATGTTTGCATGTTTGAGAGTATATAAACTGTTGAAATGGCGAAGAAAGCGTTGATGAGGTGTCAGATGTCGGGTCTAATGGCTGATGTAAGGAACAGTAATAGAAATCTCCCACTGCGCCTCCCATTGGCTTTTATTTTTTTGTGAATTCTAATGAGTTTATCAGCGGCAAAATCCCTTCTGTTCTTGGTTGTACGTAAAGTAATACACTAATGCAATTCTCGACTATTTACCGATACATCTTGAGGTGTCTGTTCTACGTAAATCCATTGGTTATTCGTTTAATAAAGCATGTTCTTTCCATGTGCTTAGATAATACAAAAAAAAAAAAAGAAAGGGGGAAAAATGAAAAGCTATCGCAAATAGAAAATTTCATCCTAGGAATATTAAAAGAATAAAACCAGATTCTAAAACCAACTCATCATTCCAAAAGAAAAAAAAATATTGTGCAGACGAAATGTATACAGATAATTTGATGTTAATTCCTCAAACGAAGAATCTAAAAATGAACGCTACGTCTACACCGCACACGTTTATACATTCTCTAACACACGCAAAACAACACTCACCTAAATATACATACGTTACTAGCCATCTATTTACAAGATTGTATAGTATGTATGTAAATGCAAGTTTGTAAGTGGAATATGTGTGTGTATTATATATTATATACATACACACACACACACAAACACAACACACACACACACACCCACACATTATAATATATATATATATATATATATACATATATATATATATATATATATGTATATTATATATATGCATATATATATGTATGTATAGCATATATATATATATATATATGTATATATATATATATATACATAATATATATATGTGTGTGTGGTGTATATATGGTATGCATGTATATTTGGGCATACAACCAAAAGACAAACGCAGCAAAGTACACCACAACTAATATAATAGACATTTATTCAACGAATCAAACAGCCTCGCTTAAAAATAACATATTATTCATTGTCTGACGTATATAGGAGCGTGTGTGTGTTTGTGCGCATGCGTCTGTGTGTGTGTGTATTATATACACAATACAAACATAAAGAATACCGAAACTAAATGTTCAAAACAAAAAACAAAAAAAAGATGGTGGTCTATTTGAAGAAGCGTCAGAGAACGTCAGAGAAAATGCCCTGCAACGTTTATTCTGGCTTTTCATGTTTTGAATTCAAAATCACACCGAAAAGAAGACTTTCACTTTTTCAGCGCCGAGTAAATAAATAGCCAGCCAAGTACTGGGCTGGATGTGATCTACTATAGACCTGCCCTAAATTTGCTGGCCTTGTCACAAAATATGAAACCACTGGAAGGCAGCATAATGTTAGAATCGCAAGGACGGCAGCAAAAATACCGTGTGGTATTTCTTCCTACCAGTTCTATCTATCTATCCGCTCAGTCGAAGTCGACTCTCGGTTACTCGATGGATCAGTGTCCTCCAGTCAGTTCTATCCTGGGCCGCTTCTTTCAGATTGGCTATGTCCATTCCGGTATCAATCTTGATGGTGTCAAGCCAGCGGGTTCCTGGTCGGCCTCTTCCTCTCTTGCCACTGACCATTCCGAGCATGATGTCCTTCTCCGGGGATTTTCTCCGCATAGTATGACCAAAATATGCCAATCTATGCTTAGTGATCCTAGCTTCTAGCGACATTTTCGGCCTGATCTGCTTAAGAACTCCTCCATTGGTGAGCCTCGCTGTCCATGGAATCCGTAAAAGTCTTCTCCAACACCAAAGCTCGAATGCATTAATTCTCTTCCGGTCAGCTTTCTTTAGTGTCCAGGTCTCGCATCCATATATAGTTATGCCGTATAAATTCTCTACTAATGGCAACTCTATGTTACATGTGACTCTTTGACTGGTTCTACATGCAACGTTCATTTCTCTTGTCTTCCTCTTTAGTCTTGCTACTTGGCGTCGTGTCCAGCGAAGAATATAAATCATTAACAGCTACAGTATCAATTCCTTTGATCTTATTTCTTGCATATCACACTGTTCTAAATGTTCATCTAATGCACCCGTATTACCCGACCCCTATTCTTTGTCTTTCGTTTGTGTGTTATACATTGGGTACATTGTTCATCGATTCCTAACTGTTTGGGGTATTTTACTCTCCACTCTAAAATGACTTCCACGAATTTCTCCTTTAAACTTCATCGACAGGCGTCGGGACACACAGACTGTCTTTTACCTTGTACATTTTACTTGTTGCAGTCATTAGACTGCGGCCATGCTGGGGCGCCGCCTTGAAGAGTTTTCAGTCGAGGGAATCGACCCCAGGATTTATCTTTTTAAAGCCTGGTACAAATTTATCGAAATATTTTGCCGAATCGCTAGGTTTCGGGCACGTAAACACACCAACAACGGTTGTTAAGCGGTGAAACGAAACAAACACAAAGACACACGCACATAGATAGGTTTATGTACACACACACACACACACACACACACACACACATACATAAATACATACGTAGATATATGCAATACTACATACATATATACATATCTACGTGCATACATACACACGTGCACACACCAGCATCGGTTGACATGCGACAGTGGGGTGACAAACATAGACACTCATAGCTAAATATATACATACATATATATTTACATATAAATATATATGAATACATATACACACATAATACACACACACACACACACACACACACACACAGATATGTATGTATGTACATTATGGAGTATTGATGTTTGTTGGTTTTGTTCAGAGTGAGTGGAACCCAAGCGCCAAGTTTCTTAACCTTGCTCATTGAGTTAAGGCTGTTCACAGTTTTTTTTTCTTTTTATCACAATACGTCTGTTCCGCCCATTGTCTGGTCGTTTGACGCGGATTTTCGTGAAGAAGTTGATTCAATCGCTCTTTAGCGAACTCAGTTGGTCGACTTGGTGTGTGATCCGTCCTTCATGTCAGAGTTCCCATTTTTGAAGCGCGAAAACCAACGCCAGGTGGTACTTTGAAGCATTGCTCCTGCTCCATACACAGCACAAATAAATAACACGAGCAGCTCCGGCAGGTTTAACACCTCGATTAAATGAAACAAGCGAATGGTGTTGAAGACGTTCAGCTTTGTCCACTTGACATTCCATTTCAATAATCTGAAAATACACAAACTCAATAAGATTAATTAATCAAAACACACAAACTTGTAGAGCAAAAAAAATTCGCTTTTGAATAACATCAGACATTTCGTCAATGCGTTTTATTTCTGCGTGCAGCTGGCAGAATCGTTAGCACGCTGGACAAAATGCTTAGCGGTATTTCGTCAGCTGTTACGGTCTGAGTTCAAATTCCGCCAAGGTTGACTTTGCCGTGCATCCTTTTCGGGTCGATTAAATAAGTACCAGTTACGAACTAGGGTCGATGTAATCGACTTAATATCTATGTCTGTCCTTGTTTGTTTAGCCCCTTGTGGGTAATAAAGAAATAGGTATTTTGTCTGCCGTTACATTCTGAGTTCAAATTCCGCCAAGGTCGGCGTTCTGAGTTCAAATTCCGCCAAGGTCGACTTTGCCTTTCATCCTTTTCGGATCGATTAAAAAAGTACCAGTTACGCACTGGGTCGATATAATCGACTTATTCCGTTTGTCTATCCTTGTTTGTCCCTTTTATGTTTAGCCCCTTGTGGGCAATAGAGAAATTTTTATTTCTGCGTACTTTTTTAATTAAAAAAAAAAAAAATCGCTCATGAATTATTCCTCAACCCAATATTTCCACACACACACCACACACACAACACACACACACGCACACACACACACACACAACACACGTATATATGCTGATTGTGCGATTGTAGTGATGTCATGGCGGTGATGTGACGGTGGGGCTGTTATTAGTAAGTAGTGTTCGTGGTGGCTATGAACATGATAGTCGTAGCACTAGCAGCAGTAGTGAAGGCGACGGTGGCGGTTGTAGTTGTGGTAGCGGTGGTGGTGGTGGTGGTGGTCTTATTAATAGTGATGGCGGCGGCGAGGTGGCGGTGGTGGCGGTAAAGTAATATCTGCTGCTCCGCAAGACATTATTAAATGTTACCGCAAAAGTGGCGGAAGAAGAAAACAAGTTTGATGAATTAATATCAGTTTGTTATTCTGTCTGAAGCTTGTCATTTATAAGCATAGTAATAATAATAATAATAATAATAATAATAATAATAATAATAATAATAATGATAATAATGATAATAATGTTCTGGGAGTTCCAGCAGACTTGATGGGGTTCCAATAGGAGAGAGAAGAAAGGAAGAAGGTGAAATAACAAATGTCATGGTTGAAGTCGGGTGTTATTTCTTTCGGCTGATTAATTCATGATGTATTTGGGGTGGTTAGACAAAGAACAAGTGAGAGAAAATGCTTGAAAAATGTGAAAGGAATGTCGTTAGGACATAGTTCCAAGCTTGTAACTTTTGGGGGTTTTGTCAGAATCGTTTGTAAAGGAAACTCGTAAATATGTGATGTTCAAACAAGATTCTACGGCAGAAGTCTTCGTTTTCACTGGGAGTTTGTCAGATCTGAAATACCAACACATAACTCATCAGAATGATACATACATACATACATACATACATACATACATACATACATACATACATACGCATGCATGCGCATGCATACATACATACATACATACATACATACACACATACATGCATACATACATACATACATACATACATACATACATGCATGCATACATACATACATGCATACATACATACGTACGTACATACATACATACATACATGCATACATACATACGTACATGCATACATAATACATACATACGTACATACATATATACATATATACATACATGCATACGTACATACATACATACATACATACATACATACATACATACATACATACATACATATATACATATATACATACATAAATACATACATGTGTGCTTGTGTCTATCTATCTATCTATCTATCTGTCTGTCTATCTGTCTATTTATCTATTTATCTACCTCGCTAAATGGAGGGCTGGGTGTGATGATGCGCAGATGATGCGTGGTTGATGATGATCATGCCGTGGTTGATGATGCGCAGATATCAATCATGGCATGCCCATCCCTCCATTTAGCGAGGTAGATAGACTGTGACTTCTCCGGCGTTTCATAGACGACGGTGAATAGGTGTGGTTGCCGTTTGTGAGGCGCGCTTTCCCGCACCTCGTCTCTTTGGCCGAACTGCAGCCGTTGATCAAACAGAGACCGATGCTAGGCGAATAGCACCGCGAGTGCCGCCGCCTTGCTCTCAAGCAACTCTGCCGTCCGGACCAAATTTATGCGACTTCAATTTCACGAAGGTGTTCTATAGAGGATTAGTGGAGGGGGGGAGGTGCAACAATGTTCTCGGGGAGAATCTGGGCGTCGACGAGAAACAGCTGACCCGCCTGTTCAGGACAATGTTCGGGCTGGGACTATGGACAATCACCAAAGATCACTAGCCTGGCAGTACTATCGAGAAGCATTATCCGTTTGGGATAAGCTCTACAGGCACCGTTCGAGATACATCGGACCAACTGCCCGACATGGGGTCAGAGTGAGGAAACTATTCTGCACGCACTCGTGCTGTGTCCAACCATTTCGGCCCTGTGGGTTTATGCCGAACGGCTGCTATCGCGTGTGGGACGAATTCGGATGTCGGCCGAGTCTATCGTGAAAATTACTCCGCCATCTTCCCTTAATCGGGAAGGCAAAGCAGTTTTCCTCCTACTTGTGGCCATGGTGAAAGAATGTGTGTGGTGGACTCGAGACAAAGGATTAGAGACAAACACTCTCCTCTCTGGCCAATCGCTCATCAACTTTTTTTCAAGTACCACTTGAAAAGGAAGGTGAGAAGAGAGAGGCAAGTTTTGTCTCATGAAACATTCAGTAAAAGGTGAACGAATGTAGCAAAGATGGTACGCGCGAATGACGAAACCACGTTGAGCATGATCCTGTAAATCCAAAAAAGTGGGAGAGAGCACTTTGCTCTCATGTGTTTTTTCCCCTCCCTACCTGAGGTTACCGTGGTCTTTTTCGTAGGCTTTTCTTTCCACGGATAAACCTAATCTGTTTTTCACATTTTTACTTTGTTCTGTGATACACGATCCCTTTTGATAGGATTTTCTTTACATGATCCCTTTTGATCGGAATTTTTCCGTCCTTTTTTTCTATTTTCCACTTTCCTTTTTTTTTCTTTCGAAAAGAAAAGCTCTACATTGTATTTTGTCCCCTCTGTGTTCGGCCC
>NC_042999.1:54487563-54492563 GCF_006345805.1 Octopus sinensis | reverse complement strand
CACGCTCACACACATGAAGAGATATATTCGTTAGTGTTGTGTATAAACTTGAATCTACGTATTCGAGGGAAGCTCCGCAGCAATAGGCCACACACACACACACACACACACACATATCAGATCAAATTTATGTCTACAATCGGTAACTAGTGTTGTTGCAGTTAACTAAGGTCATTCATGACAGAGCAAACCTTTCAGAAGTATCGTTCCGGATGTGGCCATCCCATGTAGCAATCCACATTAATCCATCTGTCAAACTATATCCGAGGTTACAGTTGGCTTACCTGATTTATACCCATGGGTATATCCTGGACTACTCCAAGAATGTTGTTGACAATGACTTCGAATATACTGAAAAGACATATATTCAATTAATTTACACGTCCCAGGGACACAAGAGACATACAAGGACAGGCAAACGGATTAAGTCGATTATATCGACCCCAGTGCGTAACTGGTACTTATTTAATCGACCTCGAAAGGATGAAAGGCAAAGTCGACCTCGGCGGAATTTGAACTCAGAACGTAGCGGAAGACGAAATACCTATTTCTTTACTACCCACAAGGGGCTAAACACAGAGGGGACAAAGAAGGACAGACAAACGGATTAAGTCGATTATATCGACCCCAGTGCATAACTGGTCCTTATTTAATCGACCCCGAAAGGATGAAAGGCAAAGTCGACCCCGGCGGAATTTGAACTCAGAACGTAGCGGCAAACGAAATACAGCTAAGCATTTCGCCCGGCGTGCTAACGATTCTGCCAGCTCGTCTCCCTAAAACACAAAATATATTCTACAAATCAAAACAGACGAACGCATAATTAAGAAACTCATAAAACGTGGCTCCATCTACTGAAACCCTCCAGCATGGTCCTCGTGCATGGCCGAAATACGTAAACCAGTAAAATATTAATAGACTAAATGAAGTTGAATATGAAAGCAGCTGGTTATGATTATGTCCATTGGATCGGGCTTATCTTTGTTGAAATTTATTCGAGAAGGCAGATTACATATTAAAAACAGCAACCTAACATTCATTGATCTGACTGAACTTGTCAGTTTAGAAAGCATATGACAGCATGAGAGCAATGGATAGGTTTGACAGAGTAACTCTGTAAACATGAAACAATTTAGGATATGTATGTATGATATGCATATATATATATAATATACTTCTATATATATATATCTATATATATATATATATATATATATACTTATATATATATATTATATATATATATATATATATATTATATATATATATCAAGAGAGAGGGATGGAGAGAAGAGAGAGAGGCAGGGAGAGAGGCAGGGGAGGAGGCAAAAAGGGAGACAGATAGATGCACACCACACATACAGTATACACCCACCACACACATATATTATATATATATATACAACATTGTATAAAGGAAACAGAAGCAAAAATGAATGGTCTGTATCTATCTATCTATCTATCTATCTATCTATCTATCTATCATCTATCTATCTATCCTCTATCTATCAGCCTATCTATCTATCTATCTATCTATATATATATATCTATCTATCTATCTATCTATCTATCTATCTATCTATCTATCTACCTATCTGTATATATATATATATATATATATATATTATATATATATATATGTATTGTGTGTGTGTGTGTGTATATATATATGGAAAGAAAATTATACAAAATGTATAACGGATGATGAGTAAAGCACCGGCCGCAGTTTCAGTTTAGAAAGCATATGACCACCATGAGAGCAATAGATAGGTTGACCGGAGTAACTGTAGACATCCTACTTTATTACTAATATATACATATATATATATATATATATAATATATATATATATTATTACATATATATGTATTGTGTAATCCCATAAATAGTGCGTTTTTTTAATACTTCTTTTATTTTTCAAAATTTAGATAAGCAAAGTTCATTTCTAATCTAAAATATACTCTCTTTCATTTCCTACAATGCTCTTCCATCAATCTGGTAGACTTGCAAGGTTTCTCTTTCAAAATTCACTTGTCCGTGACGAAAAATACTAACATACTCCTGCTGTACTGTTCTGACCTCGTCTACAGAATTCACATTTTTTCCGTCCGAATGATTTTGAAGACTGCAGAATAAATGATAATCAGAAGGAGCAATGGCCGGCGAATACGGTGGTTGGTTCATCGTTTTCCCATTCAAACTGTTCCAGCCCTTGAAATGTCATCCACGTTGTATGCGGCCGAGTATTATCCTGATGGAAGAACACTTTTTGTCTTGAAACCAAATGTGGTCGGTTTTCTTCTAGCGCTGACTTACGCCTCCCAAGCTGCTCGCAGTAGATCTCCTATGTTATTGTTTGGTTTGAGTTTAAATGTTCAAAGTGGACTAAACCTTTCATATCCTACAAAACAGATAAAATCAAATTACGTGGGTGAAGACTATCTTTAGCCTGGGCTGCCTGTGTTCCTCCTTTCCCTTCCTACTGTCTTCGGCACTTGACATTTTTATAGAGAACCCCATTTCTCGTCACCAGTTACCATTCGGCCCAAAAAAGGTTCACTCGTGAGACGTAACAGCAAAGAAAAACACATTCGCTCTCTGCGCGCGATTAGATTGGGAACGTTTGTGAAGAACCCATTGACCCAATTTGCTGGCTTTTTCGATGGCATGCGGGTGTCAATGAATGATTGAATGACCAAATCCAAGCTTATCTGCTAGTTCCTCGACAGTTACGATGGGATTTTGTTCCACCAGGGTTTGCAGGACGTCCTCGTCGTGCTCTACAGATCTTCAAGGACGAGGCTCTTCTAGGCTGTAGTTTTCACCTAGGAATTTCTGAAACCACCATTGACATTGGATTACACTTATTGTCCGATCCCCATATACTGCATTAATATTCCTCGCACTTTCCGTTGCGGTGTTACCTTTATTGAACTCATAAAGCAAAATATGCTGAATATGTAACTTTGTCACTTCCGTCATAGCTTTGAAAATATAACTGTTAAAATCGAACTGCACTCTTCAAAATTTGCACTAAGAATAAGTACAAGGTGAAATTACTATCTGGTTTTATAATAGCAAGTTGATGCAGGTGGTTTATTCCGTTCCCCTCCGACTTTTAATTCATGCAATTGAAAAAAACCGCATTATTTATGGGATGACCCAACACACATTCAGAGTTTATATATATATATATATATATAGTTACATATATATATATATACATATATATATATATATACATATGTATGATACACACAGATGTATATAAATTTGGATAATATAGATGTATATTCGCTGTGCATATGTACACACACATACACACACACAAACATGCACGCATCATAAATACGTACATGCATATATACATACAAACGTTCATACATTCATATATACATGCATACATGCTTACTTACATACATGCACACAAAACGTCGGCATATGGCGACTGTTATTCCCCTTTTCATGTAACGTATGATATCCCTTAAGCCTTTTGTCTGTTAAAAACATAAAAATAAAATGGCAAAAGAAAACCATGTAAAAAAGACGAGTTAGTTTCTTTGGATAAGTTGGAAAGAAGTGCCTGTTTAGAGAAAATGTTAGCAGTAAAGTAGTGGGCGGGCACCACCGAATGGTAAACAGCATGTGAATTACAGATACATATGCCATGGTAAGACAAGAAATTGGCGCCAGATTTTGTAAGTCTTGGAATTTTCGAAAGAAATTATTCTTGTGAACTTCTGAATTCATTGAAGGCCTGTATCTATTCTTCAGTAAACTTAAGATAACACAATCAGTTGCATTCAGGCGATGGAAGGGGGCGGAATATAAAGCATTTTAATTATCGTTTTTGGTGCCATATACGACGCACTCCCCCCACCCCATCAGAAAATGCCTCAGATTATCACCCCCGGAACCTATACGTGAAGTTGGGGTTTATATTACGTGATTTAATGAACTAAAAGCTTCTTTGCTTGAATATGCGCTGCTGAAACTGGGATGCGTCTAATGTGGTCGTGTGTATTTTATGCCAGTGAAAACGGTACTTAGAATGTGAGGCAGCAAGTTCCGTTAATGGAGAAGAAAGATATTTTCCTATTTATGGAAAATCAACCAATAAAAATACTCATGTAATAAAAGCATCAATAGTGTTATTGAATCGAGGCTTTTATTTGAAGTGACTTAAAAGTTGGGAAGGTATTTGTAAGGTCGAATCGAAAAGAGGAAGAGAATAAAGTAAGGAAAAAAAAGAAAAAAGAAAAGCGGGAAGAGAGATAATAAAGAGACGAAGAGAGGGAGGGTGTACTGATTAGTGGTCAGTCAAGAAAAATTGATAGTAGGAATGTGGAGGTGAGGGTGATAGAGAGAGAAAGATATGAGAGTGTAAAAGATGATAGGATAAAGAGTAAAGGAGTGTCAGATAGAAGGAATGGGGGTGATGGGTGATATATACATATATAATATATATATATATATATATATATATATATATATAATATATATAATATATATATATTATATATATATCTATATATATATGTATGGATTTTCCTACACACATACGCACACACACACATAGATAAATAAATCCGTATATTCATACATTCATCCGTACATATATAACAACATACACAGTGGATATAGTTGAGCTCATAATATATATGACAAGTCCCCCGCCGCCAACCGGCAGCTGTCAACCATTGATATGAATGAGTAAAATACATTTGTCTAATGTCGTAATGATTCCAATACCAAACTCTCTTCACAGAAAACTAAAATTTCCCCAGAGATTTCTCAAACTACACTCCAAATAGAAACTCTCTTTAATAATATCTTTTATGGTTTCCTTCTTTTGCGTAGCACATCTCCCTATGCTCCCACCGACCACGCCAATCATTTGAACGACGTTGGTGCCTAAGATGCCTCATGTCTTTCTTTTGTTGGTCGTTGACATCTTCATTGGCTGTTGTGAATTTTATTTCTCTTAATTAAGAAATCAAC
>NC_042999.1:54472563-54482563 GCF_006345805.1 Octopus sinensis | reverse complement strand
AGGAAGTAATCAAGAAAAAAAGGTGAAAATGTATTATTATTTATTGGATATTGAGTTTTGTATTAATAAATCACCTTTGATTTTTTTGTTGTTGTTTTTGTTAAAATTCCAGCGACGAGGATTAACTCTGGATTTCCACCCCATATAGTTCGTGAATTTAGAGGCTTTAGATTTGCGATACTATCTCTTTATTTCTAATCGTAGATGGGCGGATTCCTAAAGATTCCGCTAGCGCATTCACAGCACACAAGGCACAGGGCCAGACTAAATCATGTAGGTGTATTTTTACCCACACCGATGTTTACACACGGCCGGTTATACGTCGCTGTGGGTAGAGCAACGGACTTCAGAGATTTGAAAATTAGTGTCGACCAAACAAAAATATCGTCTACAAAGAAGTTTTGTAGTCATATTGATATCATCGGAAGGAAGATGATTCATAATTTAAATAAAGAAATTTTGTGAACAATGAATGTATAAACGTGTCATAAAGTTAAGTTAAGGATGAAAGGCAAAGTCGACCTCGGCGGAATTTGAACTCACAACGTAACGACAGACGAAATACGGCTACGCATTTCGTCCGGCGTGCTAACGTTTCTGCCAGCTCGCCGCCTTCAAGAGCACCAACTGTTATTATTGGTATAAAAGGGAATTTATAAGCTTGAAATTTCGAAGCGGTTTTCTGTTGTTATTCTCCTTCTCTTCGATTTTCAAAGAGATATTCACGTCAGCAGGACATCCGACCTTTGTGTTGCTTCATGCAGCTATTTGTCTGTCCCAAACTATGATGCCCGACTTGACAGATGTTTTGGTGAGAATGTTACCAAGCGTAAAATAGTGTAAAACGCTAAAATAAAAGTATATCTAAATAACATTTTTTTCTTAATACTTTTTATGTAGTGGTCGAAGGAAACTCTGGCTTTCGTTAGGAGTGGTCCACATAACCATTCATGATACAAAGGCTGGGAGCCTATTTTAATTCGAGAGTGAATCGTCATCACATGTCATTTAGTCACAAAGACATGTCATATAACTGCAATAGAATGCTGTATCACCCAGAATAATGTGATTTCTCTAAGACATCACCCAGTAATCTATCAAGTCCATTTACACATTTCTCAATACTTAATTCTGTTATGACTGCCCTCCCTCATTTTATGCCTCCATCGTAGATGGGTAGATTTGCTAGTACTGGAAATAGCAGCTAAATCTTCCTCAAATTATACCCTGCTATCTTGAAACAAGGGAACGACGCAATAGATAATGTAGTTCTAGGGTATCTTACTAAAAGAAGGAATTGTCACGGTTGGGGTGTCACAGATATGCAGATCATGGTTTATTCAGCTACAAAAATACCAATTAGACGACAGTAAAAATATTCAATGTTATAATAAGATGAAGGTGAAATAAAAAAGTAAAAAGAAATAAATCAATAATTCTCCTCTATACTTACCACGGTACAAATATATTGATTGAATAAAACATAACAGGGTATCGATCTTGTGAATGTGATCAATGAGAGCCAATCACACACGAATTTGGTGGTTTATAGATACACAGTAGTGTTTGTTGTTTAGTTACTCAATTCTCAAAGTCCAGCTTATTTCTTGTAAATCTATATAACACAATGGGGACATCTCGTCGCCCTAAGAAACAGAAGCAGGAGCAATATGGCACTGATGGGGGGGGGTCTTGAAGTGATGAGTTCGATTCCTGTTGGGGTTCTGTTGAAGGCGATGAGAAGGGACGTCATCCGACTGAATATTAACAGATTATTCAACAACTAAAACTACTGACTTTACCGTTGCTTCTTACACTACTACTACTACTACTACTACTACTACCACCACCACCACCACCACCACCACCACCACTACTACTACTACTACTACTACTGCTGCTGCTGCTGCTGCTGCTACTACTACTACCACCACCACCACCACTACTACCACCACCACCACCACTACTACTACTACTACTACTACTACTACTACTACTACTACAGGCTCTGCTCCAATCTACTAGTTCGCTATATACTCCCCACTGCTTGGATCAACATAATGCGTCTTATCTACGAATGCCACGCCAAACACTTTGGTTAATCTTCACGCCTTGCAACTGCCACTCCCTGGAATTCCCTCCTCAGTGACTATGAAGGGTTCCTGTGTTTTTCTTTTATGCCTGTCTTACAAATACCCTCCCTAGAACCCTGGCATAGAGACCAAGTTCTTCAGTAGTCCTTCCCAACAACCAGTTTAGTTACAGTACACAAACACTTCTCACTCTGTCTTTCTCATTTTCGCTACGTTTCCCCGCTTGCATCCCCACCATAGAATCACACACACACACACACACCACACACACACTCAGATACATGCATATTGGTGGAACATTCTCACCAAAACATCTGTCAAGTCGGGCATCATAGTTTGGGACAGACAAATAACTGCATGAAGCAACACAAAGGTCGGATGTCCTGCTGGCGTGAATATCTCTTTGAAAACCGCTTCGAAATTTCAAGCTTATAAATTCCAGATTATAAATTCCCTTTTATACCAATAATAATAATTGGTGCTCTTGAAGGCGGCGAGTTGGCAGAAACGTTATCACGCTGGGCGAAATGCTTAGCGGTATTTCGTCTACCGCTACGTTACGCACTGGGGGCGATGTAATCGACTTAATCCCTTTGTCTGTCCTTGTTTGTCCCCTCTATGTTTAGCACCTTGTGGGCAATAAAGAAATAAGAAACGTTAGCGCGCCGGGCGAAATGCTTAGCGGTATTTCGTCTACCGCAACGTTCTGAGTTCAAATTCTGCCGAGGTCGACTTTGTCTTTCATCTTTTCGGGGTCGATAAGTTAAGTACCAGTTGCGTACTGGGTTCGTTCTAATCGACTGGCTCCCTCCCCACAAAATAGGTACTCTTGGTTTTCTGAGTAAATGCCTAAGTGACAATCTGGATAACCTTGGTTTTTCAGAAAATGAAATCAACCAACAGACTCGCACATTACGAAAGCAATAAACATCTGGAAGAATAGAAATATGAAAAACTTTTCTCAAGTTCAAAATGTGATATTGTTTTCGTGATCAACATTTGCTTTGTGTTTTTGCTAGAAACTAGCTTCTCCTTAACGGGAAGAATTCAAATAATTAAAAAATGGAAGAGAACGCCTGCCTGCCTACCTGCCTGCCTGCCTACCTACCTACCTACCTACATACATACATACATACATACTTGCATATATAAATATAAACACAGATACCAAACGAACACACACACACCACACACACACACACACACACACATACACTTAGAGATAATAGATAGATATATGTTTAGACAGACCCATCCACTCAGTATATAGTTGTTAAATGACACAATGGAATGCTCCTCCTCATTTCCGCCTCTTCATCTTCCTTCTTCTGTTGTTGAAGTCACTGCTGTAGATGTTAATGTCGGTTGTCAGTTTGTAGTAAAACGTAACTTAATGAAATCAAAATATAATCTGTTATGATTGTGTAATAATATACCAGAGCGTGTTTGGGCGGGAATTGTTGAAGGACCAACCTAGCACGTTCAACGTCTAAACGATTAACACAGCTGTTGATTCTTACCTTCACGAGAACTTAATGAAAAACTGCTAAAAATATTTCCTCGGTTCACAATGAATATTTGCCTTAGGTACATACCCTAACAAAAGTTCTGTTTATCTATTTATTTAAAATAGCCATTTGCGTCTCATTGTAAATGCATATATGCTGATGAAAGCATGGTACTACAGGTTTTTTTATTGTCTGAGATATAATCTCTTCATAAACATGCTGTGTTTAAAACAATATATGCACTGGGGCGAGACAAACATCGTTCCTGTAGTGATTCTCGAGAAACTTGGGAATTGTCAATTCGTTTGTTACTTGCTAAGGCGAAATTTTATGCATCGATAAACAGGAAACTGAATAATGCATTCATTGCTATCGCAAACATTTTGGTCTCGCTGTAAATGAACTCCGTGGGCGCAAATTGAAACTGAATTAAATTAACATGCCGTGGAAAAGCTTGATGTTGTGGAATCGTTTGAGAGAAAATTACTTCACAGACATGTATTACAAACACAATGCATATCGGAGCGACGAAGACATCGTTTCAGCAGTGACTTACGAGAACGCCAGACGCACACACCGAGTTTTATTCAGCTCGGTAGGGTTTCCGCAAGATCAGTGAATATATTACACTGGGCAAAAAAAAAAAGATAAAGAAAAAAATTATTGTCTGCTACCCAGACAAATGATACTGCACTAAACTAAATCGAGTACACTGATTCCAAATCTGAACTCAGAATTGCTGTAGCACGTCAGTATTTTGAGTTATGCTCATAATTATACATTAATACTATATTAGAATCAGGAATAGTTAAGTTCAAGGGAAATAATAATTATATATATTAGTATTGTATGTAGTAAATTTATGTTCAAGGCAAATAGTATTACAATATAATGGTACTTAGTATATTCATGTTAAGGGGATACTTACATTATTTTTGATATGCTCAGCTCAGAAATGTCTGATACACTTGCTCTTACGCTTATGCGCCGTGCTGGTCTCCCGTTGTAGGAACCAGCAGTAGTCACCCATCATACGTGGATTGAACCGGGCTTGATACCCCATTTCCATCTCAGATATGTTCTGCAAGAACCTCTTACCATGCTCATCACTTGCGGCACCAAGATTCGTTGGAAAAAAAGTCGAGATGCGAATGCAAGACGTGCGTTTTAAGGGACATTCGGCCTAAGAGACATGACAGCTAAAAGTAGACTTGATAAAGTATTGCATAAACTTTGAGAAGTGTTTTCAACGTCTTTGAATGATGGCAAGAGAATCAAACGTACTGTAGTTTGTTGTAGGATATAATGATATGACCACTTGCTTATCGGGAAATTTGTTAAGTTCGATTTAAAAAAAATTTAATTCTTGTTTTTAAGTCTCTCCATTATAAGTATTAACATTCTAGTGAAATTAAGAAATCAACTCGTAAATAAACGAAACTCTCGAATCCATCACTGTACACACACACACACACACATGTGAATCCATGAACATGATCTACCTGATGCCGACGGATACTATGGACTACACCGTAATCATCCCGGGAATACGGTCTGTGATCCTAAGAGTCATGCGATTTGTTGAAACGCGCGTAGCGATGCATTGAAGAAAATTATAAATTCCATCCAAGGATTATTGTCGTTATTATTCTTATATTCTTTTACTTGTTTTAGTCAACTGAGTGCGGCCATGCTGGAGCTCCGCCTTATTACTCTATTTATCCTGCATTATATCGGTACAGCTCGGTGCAGCCCCCAGGAAACTAGTTCACCACTAAGCATCATAAGACTGTGGCCGGCATAATGGAATAGGAGCTGTGTTTACATATTCAAAATGCTTCCCCTAAACATATTTAAAAGTTATAGATATATATATATATATCTGGGTGGAGATGCTTATCTCCCCCTTTGAAAACATACGAACACAGAAAATGTGTCAAGGTCAATTGGAAACGGTGTTTCCTAGGGCTAAATAGCAGTAGCATTATATATATATATATATATATTATATATAAACGTTAAATAGATTTTAATGAGAATGCAGTTGGGTTTGAAATAAAGTAATGATTATAATTAATTAGGCTGAGGTGAATGTATGAAAGAGAGTATATGATTAATGAGGTTAAGTTGAATAGATAATTAGGTTAAGGTGAATATTTTTTTAACTAGGTTAAGGTGAATATGAGATTAATTGGGCTAGTAAGTAGGATAAATAATTGGGCTGGGTTAAAAATTTAATAAATTAGGTTGAGATGAATACGTAATTAGATTATATCGACTTAATGAGCTTAAGGCGGATAAATAATTAACTAAAGGCGAATATATAATTAGTTTAAAGTGATTATCTTATTAAGTTAAGGCTAATATATTATTAATTAGATTAAGGTCGACTACATAATTACACTAAGGTAGCATCAAAGCCGTTATATACAGGTGATTGAAGATGAATATATAATTAGTTATATTAAGTAGCCATATAGTTAAAGGGATTAAGGTAAATGTATTTTATCTTATTGCTAATTGGTTTAAACTGAATATTCGATTAGTTTCATGTGACTATATGTGGCTGCTATAGTAAATCCTTTCATATTTTACTCGGCCATTGCTATGGCGTTTGTTAGGCAGGTGGTAAAGATGTCTTCATGGTACTAATGTGTTATCGTTCTTTTTTTCCCGTTCAATTGCCAATATAACCGGGATTGGTGCACGCCATGCATTAACTGATGAAATATTTAGTTATCAAGAATGGCGAATCTGTATCTTTTCCCTTGGCACTCTCTAGTAAATCAAATTTGAGTCGGTAACATGTATTGTACTTTCGATCATTTTTTTAAAGTACATATACAGCCTGCGGTGACTAAATTGTCGTCTAAATTCTGCAAAAATGAAAAGTACACTGACATCTTATTTTAACCAATATATTTACCGAAATTATATGAAAATATCTTGAAATACTAAACAGTAAATTTATTCAATAAAATAGCCATTGGCTTCAACCATGATCTCCAGATGACTTTGAAATCTTTTGCAACTCTTCTGGACAGACTCCTTGTTTAAATTGGTGAATGCTGCCATGATCTTTGCCTTCAGTTACAAGAAGTTTTGTTGGTCTCTCGCTCAATAGCGCCTCACACATGATAACTCACATGGGGAGTTAGGTGGCCAGATGTTAGGGGTGATGTGGTTGCAGAAATTGTCTGACAGCCATGACTAGGTTCTCCTGCTAGAGCGACATGATGCAGAGTCCTGTTGCCAGACACAGGGTCTTCCAACAGCCATCCTCTTGACCCAGGGCAGCACTACCTCCTACCGGCACTTGATGTCGGTTTCCGTGTTGAGTGTGGGGCATGTGGGAAGATGAATGGAGACATAACGTCACCATCATTAGTGATCACTCCAAACATCATGATGTTGACTGGATGTTTGATTTTTATCACACTCAGTACATGTCCTCAGATTGCACTGTCCTCAGATGCACACACAAACACTCTGAAATGTTCGTGTTGGAGCTTCAGGTGCGGATGCTAAGCAGTACAGCATGTCGTTTCCAAATTTCTGGTAGAGTGAATTGTGTACTGTGTAGCCGACAAAATCAAAGACAAGCAATGCACATGCGTGAAATTAGAAATAGAAAATGGCGACATTTTACCTATCGCATGCTGTATATTCCCGAACGGATATAGACACTCTTCGCATAAAAGAGTATCGAGGACGAGAAGGCTGAAGCGCAAGATGGTTGATGTTGCTCATTTCTAACTGAGCAGAATGAAACAGCATGAAATGATATGCTTTGCAAAGGGGCACAATGCGACGCCCGATCCAGGAATCGAATTCACGACCATATGAACATACGTGTAACACCTCAGCCACAATTCCTGTCACCTTTATCATTATCCAGATTAAGCTTAAGATACAGTTAATTAAAAATGACCGCATAATTAATATATGGCGGTGAGTTGATAGAATCGTCAGCACATTCAACAAAACGCTTTGTGACGTTTCCTCTTATGCTTTACGTTTTAACTTCAAACCCCATCGAGACCAACTTTGCCTTTCAGTCCTTCTGGCTCGATAAAATAAAGTACCATTCACGTACTGGGGTCAATGTAATCGACTTATCTCTCTTCCCTTTAAATTGTTGGCCTTGAACCCTGTAAGGGACCGGTGGCCCGTTCAGGGGAGAATGTTGTGAACTCGGTCACTTATACGCAACGGAAACCAGGTAACTGGTCTTGTGAGGCCTTGTGATAAAGAAAAATATAATTAATATGTAATTAATTTTTGCTACAATTAATTTCAGGAGTTTTCTCAATTCACAACATAGAATATAAAAAGAAAGAGGACATACAAAAGCGTGATAAAGGTTGTCGATCGGCATAACTGTTAGTGTAGTACCACTACTTTGCAGTACTACGTCCTGAGCTCAAATCCCACGAAAGCCCACTTTGCCTTTTGTTCCTCTAGAGATCCATAAAATACCAGTTCAAGTAATGGCATTAATTTTTTTGTCTTTCTTAATCTTTCAGAACCGGTTCTGCTACTCTGAGAGTAAATCGTTGTCGGGATAGTGAGGGAAAAGGTTAACTTCGAAGAAATGGAAGGTGGCGGGATGTAAAGGTTAGTAACCGCTTTTTGAGTGCTACAAAAACTGTCCGAGGAACTCATAGAACATGGCGACCGTAGACTGACCGCTCTGCTGAAAGACAGGGAAGCAAGAAAAAAAAAACTATTCGATTAACTGTTTGAAGAATCGATAGGAAGGTCACGTCTGTTCAGTCAGAGATGATCTGTATCTGAACAAAAATCAACAAAAGTTACGACATTGGTGACATGAATAGAAGTTGCATAAGCCACTGCCCCACCCCTTGGCTAGAAAAAACCGTGCACTGTAAGAATGAGGTGAAGACCCAGTTAGTTGACTGGTACATTTATTTTATCAACCCAAGGGGTATGTAAGACAATATCGACTACAGCGGGATTTGAACTAAAAACTTAAGAAAACGTAACTAAATACTTTCTAAGGGATTTCATCTGACATTCTAAGGGTGCTGCCAATGCAATGGCGTAATTCTGCTGGCAGAAAAAATGGTAAACAACTGAAATAGAATTTTCAGATAGACTGTGGAGGGAGTATGGTAGGAAAAATGTTTAGTAAAACCAATAATAAAATAAACTCACAAGAAATGTCTCGGGTGAATTATCAGGATTGAGGATGATGAGAGAAAGAGAGAGAAAGAGAGAGAGGGGGGTAGAAAATGAGAGAGTTCTTTATTTTTTATGCTTTTTCTTAAAAAAATCATTTCTAAGATAAACAAACAAACGAAAGATATAAAACGAGACCCAAATTCAATTTAGAAACACTTTTTCTGTTGTTTTCTTCTATTCTTTTCTTCTGGTTGTTGGTTTCTACTTCTATCGCCAACGCAACCAAATTGCTAATGAGGTAACATTGAAGTTTATTAGCAACATATGCTCAATGCTTTCTCATTCTCTTTCTTTCACTTTTCTCTCTCTTTCTTACCTTCTCTCTCTACTTTTTTTAAGGTTTCTTTGTATCTCGTATCTTCTCTTTCACGTTTCTATTTCTCCCTCTAACACACACACTCACACACACACACCATTGACATAAAGCCTGGGCTAAGAATCCGTTAAATAAGTGATAAAGATTTTGATATCATTGCAAAAAAAAAACAAAAACAAACAAGCAAAGAACCATAGCAGAAAAAAAAAAATGTTTCGGATGAGTTTCAAATGGGAACCAGTTTAGCGAGGAATTTTGACAGGGAGCCGAAAATATCTTCACTCTAAAAGATCTTGAATAAAATATATTGTTTCGTCGAGATATTTTTGAACATTTCTCGACTGAGAGTGAAGGATTTAGTAAAGATTCTATCATTTATCAATGACAGACTGTTAGAAGAAAAGTTAAAGCGAGATTATGTCGACATACAAAAGCGACATCTGTCAGCGTTTGTCTGCCTTACATTATTTTATCATTCAAAATAACTTTAGTTTAACCAATTAGGGATAAGCGCTTTGCTGACACCAATTTGTTTTAACCCATCTCCTACACATAACTTTTATATATATATATATATATATATATATATATATATATATATATATATATATATATATATATATATATATATAAACATATTTCGTCTTTGGATTTGTTTTGCAAAATTATTTATATGAGTTCGTGTGTTGAAGCATATTCTGTTGTGTCTGGGGAGTGTCATTCTCTTTTTGTGCCTTATTATTTAACACACTCACCGGTAAAATTTTCACTTTTTCCTATTTTTATTGTCCTAAAATTTTCGTTGCGTCTTGCAAACTTTTCAATAGTTTTGAGTCTCTAAAACTATTGAAAAGTTTGCAAGACGCAACGAAAATTTT
>NC_042999.1:54447563-54467563 GCF_006345805.1 Octopus sinensis | reverse complement strand
TATATATAATATATATATAATATAATATATATATTATATAATATATATATGTATGTATTATATAATATATATGTTTCATCATACCATAAATAATGCGGTTTTTTTCTTCTTTCATTTTTCAAAATTTGGATAAACGAAGTTCATTTTTAATCTAGAATATTAAGATTTATATTCGCATTCATAGGAACTCATATCTCTCACGGACTGCTCGAAGCTTACAAATTCCTTACACTTTGATCCCTGGATCTTACAATTAATATATATATATATATATATAATATATATATATATATATATATATAATATATATATATATATATAATAATAATAATAAATATTAGGGAAAATCCAAATTTACAGGGAAAAATCAGATTTAGGAGAATCCAATTTTATAGTAAAATATTTATAATATTAATTAGAGACAAAACCACTATTTTGCAAATCAAACAAAGAAAGACTTAATCCAATACATAAAAAATTTAATATAAATTAATAAAATTAAATTCGCCACTACAATTGTTTCGTGTCTCTTCAAGGACATTCATCAGGTGGATTTCAGATCTTCTATTCAATTTTAAGATCTGAAATCCACCTGATGAATGTCCTTTGAAGAGACACGAAACAATTGTAGTGGCGAATTTAATTTTATTTAATTTATATTAAATTTTTTTATGTATTGGATTAAGTCTTTCTTGGTTTGATTTGCAAAATAGTGGTTTTGTCTCTAATTAATATTATATATATATATATATATATATATATGCTCGTAAGTATATATGTATGTATATATTTATATGCACGTATGTATGTGTGTGTATATATATATATAATAAGATGAGAAAATAGAGAGGTAATTAATAAATTCTTATTTAGTAATTAAAAAACTGACTAAGATCCCTTACAGCTGTTTCAATTCCAGATCTTCAGAAAATTAATTAACTAAATTAAAAGCTATTTGAAAGTCGAATCTCTTGAGAGGTAAAGATATACAAAATAGGTGTTCAATTTCTGCATGTTGAGTAAACGGCTGCAAGGCATTAACTGATAAGATTTAGACATACAGAACAGAGTGTAAGAAATGGTAGAGACCATAGAAGGGGAGTAAGGTTGTGTATACTGGAGTTGTA
Organism: Octopus sinensis; assembly: GCF_006345805.1. NCBI lineage: Eukaryota > Metazoa > Mollusca > Cephalopoda > Octopoda > Octopodidae > Octopus > Octopus sinensis. The sequence goes on along the minus strand of NC_042999.1, from coordinate 54,466,436 downwards.
AAGTAAGAATATAACAATATATTCATCTGGGGTGTTAGGTATAAGAAAGCTGAAGTAGATACAATTGGTAAAAAGGTCATATTGTGCTATTATGTCTATCCTTATTAAATCAATATAAAATTAGCATGTAGGGTTTAATTCAAGTGTATATAGTTATTAATATTTAATTAAAGTGGAGGAAAATTCAGGCAATCTATTACTTATTATAAATATCGAAAGGGTGAAAAGACTAATAACTATATTAACTTAATGTTAGGGTACATTAAAATTATAAAATAAAAACAAGAATAAAGTAAAATAAATAAATCAAAATAGAGTAAAGAGTGAAAATAGAGAGAGAAAAATAAATAAATGAGTAAAGACTTATATTACCTTTCACCCCTTAAAAATTTATTATTGAGCTAGACTAATAAAGATAAAGAACTACTGGACAAAATTTAATTTAAAGATTCCAGATATGTAGCGTTCGTAACCTTTAATTGTGCTTCTGTATACATACATACATACATACATACATACATACATACATACATACATACATACATACATACATACATATAAATATATATATATATATCACATATATATACATCTATCTATTTATCAATCTGTCTGTCTGTCTGTCTGTCTATCTATCTATCTATCTATCTATCTATCTATCTATCTATCTATCTGTCTATCTGTCTATCTATCTATTTATCTCTCTCTCTCTCTCTCTATCTATCTATCTATCTATCTATCTATCTATCTATTTATTTATCTCTCTCTCTCTCTCTCTCTATCTATCTATCTATCTATCTATCTAATCTCTCTCTCTCTCTCTCTCTCTCTCTCTCTCTCTCTCTCTCTTTCTATAAGTCCAGGGCCGACGAACTGAATACTATAGGCAATATTTCATAGCTCATCGTAGTTTTACTGACGAGGAGTATGAGGATGAAGATGAAGAGGATGATGAGGAGGAAAGAATGAATAGTGCATCCTATACACGGCTCTGTTTAATACCCCTATATAGTTCTTGGGTACTTTTAAAAGAACTGGAAGCGATCAGACTAGACAGTTTTCCCCCTTTCCCACCCCATGTTATCCTTGGAGATACTGACACAACTACGACCTCAATGTCACATAACCGAGCACTCCGAAAGTCATGAGAACTGTACCGCCCCCATCTGATTAACTTAAAAATAAACATTATTTGTGAACTCAAGCGTAACTCTAGGATTCTCTGAGACTGCAATAAATTATTTAAGCCCCTAAATTAAATATTTGGAAGAGAATATCTTGAAACAGATATATTCGGCGTTGCAATTTTAATTTCACGCCTAATTTAAATCTCTTTAATTCTACTTAAATGAAATTAAATCGGACAGGGATTTCATCGTCAGCAAACCTTATAGGAATTCAATTAGGTTAAATTAGTATCTTAAAGTCCATACAAAATCATTATCTGTTCTTTGCTTGTGAAAGTAAGATTCTGCTTTTGATGTAGGCTAAACATCTACTTCTAATTTTTAGATAGGCGCATGGGTGGTTGTGTGGTAAGTAGCTTGCTTACCAACCACATGGTTCCGAGTTCAGTCCCACTGCGTGGCATCTTGGGCAAATGTCTTCTGCTATAGCCCCGGACCGACCAATGCCTTGTGAGTGGATTTGGTAGACGGAAACTGAAAGAAGCCTGTCGTATATATATATATATATGTGTGTGTGTGTGTGTGTGTGTGTGTGTGTGTATGTTTGTGTGTCTTTGTTTGTCCCCCTAGCATTGCTTGACAACCGATGCTGGTGTGTTTACGTCCCCGTCACTTAGCGGTTCGGCAAAAGAGACCGATAGAATAAGTACTGGGCTTACAAAGAATAAGTCCCGGGGTCGATTTGCTCGACTAAAAGGCGGTGCTCCAGCATAGCCGCAGTCAAATGACTGAAACAAGTAAAAGAGTAAAGAGTAAGAGTATACATATATTATATACATTTATAGAGAGTGCAACGAAACTCGTCCTATATTTTACACGGCCATTGCTGTGGCTCTAGCAGAGATAAGTAGGTGGTAACAGGGTGTGCATGCAGCTAATGTTTCATCGTTCTTTTATATTTTGTTTTAGTTATCGCTATGGTTTAGACTGTTGTGTACCGTGCATTTGGGATTGAAATATTTGTTAACATGTAAAATGTAGGAGATTTTTGACATCCTATGTGCATATGTATAACACACACACACACGAGTGTGTGTGTATATATATATGTATATATATATGTGTGTGTGTGTGTGTGTGTGTATAAATATATGTATTGTTGTTTCTCGGGAGGGTTATTACGCCAAAAGTAATAACACAGGCACTGGTTCAATTTCACTTCTTCATTGTTAGTTAATTGGTTAAATGTCTAACCAGCTAACTAATCGATCGTTTGTTTAATGCGTTCATCAAGCAATCAATCGGTTGCTTGTTTGTGAAAGTCCTTTCGTCAATATTCGCGACCTCTCATTGACATGCGTCTCTTTTCTAATTCTAACCTGAGTCTGGCTAATAATTAGTCTTATGACTGTATGTATAAATAATGGTCATTACATATTTCACCTTTCTCGATTAAAGCTGGCTTACAGCTGTTTCCAGTAGTCATTACAGGTACATTACTGATAGGTTTACTCAATTCAGGCAAATTGAACGAGCTAAGAAAATTAATGCGACTTTCTTCCGTCAGAGCCATTTCTCGTTAGAAGAAAGCAGAACACTGAAGGAGGTGGGGTGGAGGGGGGGAGAAAAGAGTAGGAAAGAGACAAGTGAAATAGAGATAAAGAGGAAAGAAGAAGACAAGTTACGATTTGGAAGGGAAGTATTAAAGTGAAGATGGGGAAGTAAGAGGGGAAGGAATAGAAAACTAGGAGTTCGTTACTAAACAAAACAATTGTATTAGCCTGGTGTGCCAAAAGACAGTTTATGGAGGATTTTGGCCAGATTGATAATCCCTCACTATTAAGCTATGATAGATCGTTAGCTCCTACACGCATTTTTCTCTCCTTTGTTTTTTTCTGTGTATCCTTCTGTCGAAGAGCGTAGGCTCGAAACGTAAAAGACTTGTTCTATTTCTATTCCTGAGCGCCATACTAATACATTTGTTTGTTTGTACTCCACCTGCCTTTGTCTTTTGTTTATTTTCGTAACCTTCCCGTTATATATATATATATATATATATATATATATATATATATATATATATATATATATATATATATATATATATATATATATATATATATATATATTATATATATATACACATATATTAGATCTATATATATTAGGTCTATAGTCTTCGAATCAACTTACTCCTTTCTGGTTTTGAGAAGCCTAATTTCGCAAGATTGGTATTTAGGCAGTGTGTTACATATCCCAGGTCCCCAATAATTACAGGTATAATCCTAAACTCGTAATCTGCGTAGAGTAACTGCAGATTCCTCATTCGTTCAGCATAAGTGTTATCTTTTTCACAGATCTTCAGCTTTATGTTAACATCCGTTGGGCAGCTAATTTCCACAATTGTACACAATTTATCTTCTCTATCCCAAATCATTATATCAGGTCCGTTGTGCTTACATTTTATTGAGGTTTACACTGTTACATTCCACCAGTATTCCTTTTTTATTATGAGTGGCAATGGCTTCTACTATATTGTGGCTTCTAATTTCTTTGTCCTCGGGATTATCCATCAGATGGATTTCATTATGGAGTGTCCTAGCCACAACGTCATGTCTCATCGGTAGATTATACCGTGATGACGTTTTCGGACAACTGTTTATGATGTGGGTGATATCCTCGGTGTTATTTCCACAAAGTCTGTATCGGTTGTCACATTTCTCTGCTTTTCCTGCATCTCAATCCCTTTTGTGTATCAGGTACTTGGTTGATGTTTCCTGTTTCTGGATTGAAAACGCATATCCTTTAAAGTGGGAGGTAGTAATCCGGCTATTCATCCATGATAGACTGCTTTGATGATCGATGTTACTATCATCACGGAGCTTTTTAGTAACATATCCATTCATAGTTACTATGTATGTATGTATGTATGTATGTATGTATGTATGTATGTATGTATGCATGCATGCATGTATGTATGTATGTATGTATGTATGTATGTATGTATGTATGTATGTATGTATGTATGTGTGTATGTATGTATGTACGTACGTACGTACACGTATATGTATATCTATATTATATAATTACATATACGTATATGTACATATGTATATATATGTGCGTGTATATATATACTCCAAGTTCAAGTTAATGGTTCGCGGTCCGACGTCTCCAGTGCGAGCAGTGGCGTGCCTCAAGGTTCAGTGCTTGGGCCATTGTTGTTCTTAGTCTTCATAAATGACTTGCCCGACGACCTCACGCAACACACCCTTCTATTTGCCGACGATATCAAACTGGTCGCTCCTCGCGGTAGTATAGAGGATCTTCGTCGATGCCTCCACCAAATTTGGAAGTGGTCTAACGATTGGGACCTGTGTCTGAACGTGTCAAAGTGCTGTCATCTGCCTGTCGGCTCTACTCCTGCAACTCAACTTGATTTCGAGCCGGGTCGTCTGCTGCTGGAGAGGACCGATCAGGTAAAGCACCTGGGTATCTTGGTGGATTCCTCCTTTTCGCCTTCGGCCCAGTGCGTCCATGCTGCCAACAAAGCGCGCGGAATTCTGTTTTTGATTCGACGGTCATTCGGAATGCTCACAGCAGCCATATTCCTACCACTCTATGTCACGCTGGTGAGACCCATATTGGAGTATGGGATTCAAGCCTCTTCTCCTTATCTCCTCAAAGACATACAGCATCCCGAAAGAGTCCAGAGGCTGGCTACCCGCATGGTTCATGGTCTCAAAAATTTGTCCTACGAAGAAAGGCTGAGGACGCTCGACCTTTATTCACTTGAAAAACGCCGCCGCCGTGGTGATCTCATTCTCGCCCACAACACCATAAGCGGGAAATGTAACCTCTCGAAAGAGCTGTTCTTCACTCCTGCTCCGGAGCGTCGGCTGCGGGGTCATTCCGAAAAGCTCTACCTGCGACGATTTCATCTCAATCGAAGGAGAGGAGCTTTCTTTCTCCTCCGTCCGGGTTGCGGATCCGTGGAACAAGCTGCCAGACGAGATGGTGAAGATGCCGACGACCGCTTTGTTCAAAGCCTCCCTGGACCTCAAGTGGCCTGAACTCTTTACATGAACACCACCCTGTACTTAACTCCATGTCCCCCTACATGGCCTTGGTGGTATTTGCTTTTGAGCCAATTTAACTAACTACTACTAACATATATATATATCTATATATATATATATATATATATATATATATATATATATATATATATATATATATATATATGATATATAGATATATATATATATATATATATATATATGGGTGTGTGTGATTGTGTATAGAAGAATATATTAATAAAAGGAATTCCAACCTTGTCTGATTTTCACGTTTTATTTACAATCTTATAATAATAATATAAGATAAAATAATAGGATAAAATAAAATAGTAGAATGTTAAATGTTCATTCTGATTGAACTAGTACTTTCATGCATTAAATTCTGCAATCTTCAGGTTCATGTAGTAGTGGTGACAGCCATGCTTCACAATTTTTGACTGTACCGAGATGGTTAAGATGTGCCTTAAATACACTTGTGTGGGCTCCAGATTGCTAGGTTTTGCAAACTGTATTCTGACCAATCAGTGTGTAGCATCACTCAATTACTTAAGCTGATTGGTTGGTTTAGGCGTCAAGCTTTGTTGAACATGTCAAGAGTCCTGTATTTTAACCCTGGCCGAGGCAGCAATTGTTGGGCTATTTTTAGAAATTAGTAAATAGCCTTGGTCAGGGATTTTTATATTTCAATTGTCATCATCATCATTGTCAGCACCTTAATTATTGTTGCTAGTGGTGATGGTGGTGGCAATAGAACTTTTAAGCCTAAATAAGATAATTTTCCTGCTATCTTCATCTTGATCACCTTTAGTATTGTTTTTGTTGTTGTTAGTGGTCATGGTCGTAGCAGTAGAAGTAGCACCTCTAAGTATTATTATTATTGCTTATTTAGCTTTGGTTCGAATTTATCAATAAAATTCTTTTCTCTGATTTTCCTCTCGATTTCACTTGTGTAATTTGTAGAATGGAAATATTAATATATTTTCCGACCACATGTTGCTAGATGGTTACTCAAAGGTATCTGACGGACCTCTGGGTCTCTAATCTGTTGTCGGTGTACACGTGAGCGTTCTGATAGTGCATTTCCCGTCTGACCTACATATATTTCTTCACAATTTGGGCATTTGATGCAGTGCAGTTCATATTCGCGTTTGTGAATATTTTCCCGGTTTTTGTGTTTATATATTGGCCGGTATGTATGAATTCGCATGTGCCACAACGGCTATCATTGCATTTAGATACAGTGAATGTTTGGTCTTTGTTGCTAAGGTCAAATTTTGCCTTTGTTAGTAATGTTTTCAAGTTTTTAGGCTGTCTTTTACTATATACATACATATGTATATATTGGTATATATGTATGTGAGCGTGTGTGTGTGTACATGTGTGTGTATGTTCCAGTGTGTCTATCTGTTGTATGCTTGTATGCATATGTGGAGTAACAGATAGACGTACACTTATGTATGTGCTAGTGCGCCCGCTCTCCTAGATTGTTTTCTAGTTTCTTTTGTCTGTTCGAAATTCTAAGCATTCTTCTACAATGGAAGCCACCAAATGTTCCTGTGTTTTGGAATATTTGAGAGACATCGCTCAGAAAATGAAGTTGTTTCATAACTATTTTATAGAACAACTAATTATATTAATTATTATTAATCATTAGTACATGTGTGAGTGTAAATCGTTTGACGACTTTACGTTGCATGGAGACGGAATCAAACTGTTACTACACACACACACACACACACACACACACACACAGAAAGGCAGACACGCGCGCGCGCGCACACACACAAGCACACACCGACACATTCATGCTTACACAAACATGCGGTTGCTTATATTCATACATATATGTATACACAAATACACACACATACACAGGTGCATACACACACGTACGCAAGCACACACACACATATATATACATGCATATATATGCATGTTTATATATATTTTAAATGTATGTTTTGTATTTTATAAATGATATATATTTATATATTATATATATATAATACATACACATTGTATATATATCCGCTTCCTTCACTATCTCTCTCTCTCTTCTCTCTCTATCTCTCGCTCTCTCTATATATATATATATATATATATATATATATATATACAGATATATATATATATATATATATAATATATAATATATACATATATATATACATACATATATATATAACATGCATATACATGCATGTTTATATATGTTTACATGTAAGTATGTATTGTATTTATAAACACAGCGACTAGAGTACAAAAGCCGCATTGTTCTCCTAAATAGCAAGCAGAATTTATATGTTTTTTGGCCAGAAGTTTTACAGATGTGTTAATCTTTACCAAAGTCTGTGATTTTGAATCACTTCTGAGACAGAGACAAATAATCTACTCACTAACATTTTACAAACACCGTCTCACCCATCTACTCTCTCGAATCTTCTAACACGACTATGTCAGCCGCTGCTCCCTTATTCTAGCTGTATGGAATCCATTCCTTCCTTCCATTCCTTCTCTCTGTTCCTCTGCATCTCTCTCTCTCTTTTTTCTCTCTCTCTCTGTCTCTTTTTCTCACTCTCTCTCTCTCTTCTCCCTCCATCTGCGTATGTTCCTCTCTGACTATCACTGAAAAGAAAATGCGTGATGACTGCAAACTATTTCAAGGCAAGTTTATATTAGAGAGTTTCATCTTCTCAAAGACATTTTTCAGTTAAAGCCACCCAAGAGCTTGATTTTGGTGCCACAAGTGGTTTTATTGCGCAACCAAACATACATATATACACACATACATACATGTATAGATACATACATAGACATCGGAATCTCCTGCTACTCTTCTGGACGGTCTCCTTGTTTAAGTTGGCGAATGATGCCATAACCTTCGCCTTCAGTTCATCTTTCGTGTGACAAGGAGTTTTGTTGTTCTCTCGCTCAATAATCAAGGGGGTCTGAGGATTTAGATGGCCAGATGTTAGGGGTGATGTGGTCACAGAAATTGCTTGACAGCCATGACTGGGTTCTCCTGCTTGTGTGACATAGTACAGAGTCCTGTTGCCAGACATAGGGTCTTTCAGCTGCAACCCTCTTAACCCAGGGCAGCACTGCCCTCTGCAGTCACTTGATATGGGCGTCCGTGTTGAGTCTGAGGCCGTGTGGGTAGATGAATGGATCCCTCCACACACCATTATGCTGACTGGATGTTTGATTTTTATCACTTTCGGTGCATGTTTTGTGGATATAACAAGACAACGGATTTTTTTGTGTGTTAACATCTGATCCCAGCAGAAATCTTTCTCGTCTGAGAAAAATCAAAAACACGCAATGCACATGCACAAAATTAGAAATATAAAATGGCGACAATTTACCCATCGCCCCCTGTATATATATATATATATATATATATATATATATAGATAATCAAATGAATAATAAGAGACGACGGATAAATATCAGCTCATTACAGCTGTTTCTTCCAGTCGCGTCCCTGCCATATTCTTGGGATATTCTTTTATTTGTTAAATTACGTTTCATTTGATGATTACAGTTCTCTGTAATGAAGAAATGCTCTCATTCTTCTAGCTGTAATGAGCCGACAATTATCCATCGCTTGTTTTTCTTCATTTGATTATAATACACCAAGGGGATATACGACTTGTCGGACACCCTAGAGTATACCAACAACGTACAATGTAACACGTGCAACGTGACACGTGATTTGGACCAGCCCCTTAGGCGCTAAATACTCATAAAGCTTTGGTTTTCTCTGAGTAAACAACCGGAATATCCAATTTAATACTTACCAACCATGGCTAGAACCACGATTTATCCAACCCTCCATATCTTTTCAAGTACGTGATTCTATTTGAATCCTTATTTTGATATATATATATATATATATATTATATATATATATATATATATATTTTCAACAATTGAGGGTAAAATTAATTAATTATTAATCAATTCACAAGTATTCAGTATGTAAAGGGACCATTTTAGGTGAATTCAAAATATTACATTATATATAAGGGCTTAGTAAAATAAATTACTTTGCCACATACTGAACTCATTAGAAATAGCAGCTAAAGAAATTTCTTTAGCTATTTCTAATACTTAAAGAAAATCTCTCTCAGATACTGTTTGCTCAAACCAACTCACACAGGTATGGGGGAAAAAACATTAAAAAATCAAGTGCAAAGGTTATTTGAGAACGTACGTTTCTAGATTAGTCAAATCGACATTTCTTTCGTCAGCTCAGAACTCCTTGATTCGGATTTGGGAACACTGAAAGTGGGAGCATATCCTTTTGGCTTCTTATCACCTCTCGAATCACCTCTCGAATCACCTTATCACCACTCGAATTTGATAGCACTTTTAGTTCGAGCGGAAATCTAGAGGTGATAAGAAGCCAAAAGGATATGCTCCCACTTTCAGTGTTCCCAAATCCGAATCAAGGAGTTCTGAGCTGACGAAAGAAATGTCGATTTGACTAATCTAGAAACGTACGTTCTCAAATAACCTTTGCACTTGATTTTTTAATGTTTTTTCCCCCATACCTGTGTGAGTTGGTTTGAGCAAACACTATCTGAGAGAGATTTTCTTTAAGTATTAGAAATAGCTAAAGAAATTTCTTTAGCTGCTATTTCTAATGAGTTCAGTATGTGGCAAAGTAATTTATTTTACTAAGCCCTTATATATAATATATATATATATATATATATAATATATATATAATATATATATATATATATATATATATAATATATATATATATATATATATATATAATATATATATATATATATATATATATATATGTATATATATATTATACATCTGTTATGTTCTGAGTTCAAATTCCCCCGAAGCCGACTTTGCCTTTAATCCTTTCGGGGTCGATGAATTAAGTACCAGTTGCGTACTGGGGCGGATCCAATCGACTGGCTCCCTCCCCCAAAATTTCGGGCCTTGTGCCAAGAGCAGAAAAGATTATGTTCTAAGCAAAATAACGCATACACATACATATTTATATGCCTAGCTGTCTACTTACATGTTTACTTATGTACATACAAAGAAGCACGTCATATACATACATACATACATACATACATACATACATACATACATACATACATACATACATACATACATACATACATATACACACATAAGCACGTACATACATCATCCATGCGTACATATGTAATTTATGTTCGAGGGATGTTGTGTGTGCACAATGCTGAAGATTTCTTCAGAAATCCTATTTACGCCATCAAGAAGAAAAAGAAAAAAACAAAGCAAACAAAAGATAAAAATAAAAATAAAAATACCCGAATATTGAAAGTAAGACAAGAAAAACCCCGACTGATTTCACGGTTCTTAAGTTCAATCTACACAAACGCTCGCGAGTGTGTTGAGGCAGGGAGAGATAGATAGATAGATAAATCAACATCGAGTGAGAGAGAGGGAGAGAGAGAGAGAGAGAGAGAGAGAGAGAGAGAGAGAGAGAGAGAGAGAGAGAGAGAGAGAAGATTTACTGCAGGAAGCGAATACCATAAAATATATGCTAGTTTTTAATTTTCTTTTTGTTGTTTTCGTTTATTCCGTTTGAGATTATTAGGGGAATTTTCAAGGGTCTGGTTGTTTAATACCAGAGAATGAAAAAAAAAAAAAAAAAAAAAAAAAAAAAAAAGATTATAGGCACAATATAATTACAAGTTTAATAATATGAAAAATACAGAAATAGTTTATAATTATTTCTTAACTGTATTTCTTTTAGAAAACTATTTTGATTAAATCCAGAAGATTTTTTTTTCAAAGGAAGAGGAAGCGAGCTGTAACAATACGTGTTTTGTTGGGCGAAAATGTCTTTTATTACAGTTAAATTTCACTGGATAACTCTGGAGTGTCACATAAATTAAAGTAGACAATGAGGGAGTTAGTAATGCAGTCGAAGACACTGACGTCCTTATTGTCTCTTTAGGTTGTAAAGAGACTTCAATGGGACACTTAATAGCGTTGACGGGGGCGGTTTAGGGGAGACGCACGGTTAACAGATTTACAACATTAAAGACTATAATATACTGTAAATAGCAATGAAAGTATTAACACATTTGGCATGGCGCTGCGAGAAAGCTTTTCATTAATCAAGGCTTTCGAAACATAAATCTGTACAACAGAGGCAAGAGGTGATAACTCTGAATATCAAAGAAACAAAAATGACTGTGAAACATTGACAACACTCACACACACACACATTCTAAATGGAAAAGAATTGATGACATGAATATTGATAGATATTTGCGGATAGGGCACAGAAAGTGTGTCTATAGCCAGCTGGAGGAGGTGTCCTCCTGGGGCTACAAAATACAGTAGCATCCACCCTTAGGGGTTAGCCATATTTAAATGGCAAATATACGTCACGATGTGTTGCAGCTACTGTTTATAACTCGCTCTGAGATTTATTATTGTTTGCGGGTTTCGTTAAGACACTATTGAATAGTCTCTCGGCAGTCGGAGTTGTAGCGCAATGAGAACAAGTGCCTTTATGTGTAGGGCTTTCTGGGCTCGTTTACTTTCCAACCAAATGGCTCCGGGTTCAGCCCGATGCATGGCACCTTGGGCAAGTCTCTTCCACTATATCTCCACGCCGACCGAAACCTTGTGAGTGGATTTGGCAGGTCGAAACTGAAAGAAGCCCGCAATATATATATGTTTATATATATATATATATATATATATGTGTGTGTGTGTGTGTGTGTGTGTGTGTGTGTGTGTGTGTGTGTGTGTGTGTGTGTGTGTGTGTGTGTGTATGTATGTGTGTGTGCGTGCGTATATAGGCGCAGGAGTGGCTGTGTTGTAAGAAACTTGCTTCTCAACCACATGATTCCGGGTTCAGTCCCGCTGCATGGCACCTTGAGCAAGTATCTTCTACTATAGCCCCGGACGCCGATCAAAGCCTTGTGAGTAGTTTTGGTAGACGGAAACTGAAAGAAGCCCGTCGTATATATATGTGTGTGTGTGACCTCGTGTGTACCGTTGACGATTTTTTTCCCTCTGTCTTCCCTTCTCTGGATCTTTTCTTCTCCTATGTTTCCGACGAAGAGCTCCGCTCTTTCCTGAGCGTCCAATAATACTATATTTGTTCCATGTCCTCGCGTTGTTGTGTTTTTTTTTTGCTTTCTTGTTTGGATTAACTATATATATATATATATATATATGTATACATACATACACACACACACACACACATACATATAATTTAATAAGCACAATACATGTTATTAGGTGCTACTCTTAGTTTCACGTAGATATAAAAGGCGGAAGGTTGGAAAACCGCGGTTGTTCAACCTTCTGCCTTTTATGTTCACTTCTTTCTCACCTTTTCTCACTTTTCTCTCTTTCTTTCGTCCTATTTTTGTTTAATGTTATGCCATGTGGGCAGTGCTGAATGATTGCGCTAAAGCACCAGGCGTGTTTAAAAATACCATTTGGCATGCTTTCATCACATGAAACTAATAATAGGACATAAAAACATATATTGTGTTTATTAAATAACATTAACCTGTCAACAGATGAAGTACTTTTTTGCTGATCTCAGCATCACGGAACAGTACAAATGATACACACACACACATATACACACGCAGGCGAGTGTGTGTGTGTTTTCTGTTTGTTTCGGTGTTTTTTCTCCCCACCGCTTAACAAACAGTGTTGTCTTTTTTACGTCCCCGTAATCTAACGACTCGGCGAAAGAGACTGATATAATAAGTACTAGTACTATTTCGGCAAAACACTTCAAGGCAGTGCACCAACATGGCCGCACTCCAATGACTGATACAAGTAAAAGATAAAAAATGCAGATAAACCAAGGACAATATTCAATATTCATATGCTAAAAGAATCTTCTTCGTGGTTAGAATTTGGGTGGGTCATTGTGTTAATAGTGACCAGCAGAAACACAAGCGATCGGGGGTTAGAGAGAGACTCAGAGAGCAGGGACGGCTATCGCAGTTTAGTGAAGTTTTAAGGCCAGAAACAATGTTTTATAATGTGTTTCTTCTGTGCGGATGGACGATTTACAAAATGACGGCCGTGACAAAGTTATCTTCGAGATTCATTTTCAACATGGCGATTTACAGTTATTACCCGACTTTTATTTGAATTCATTATTTCAGTCGCTGTTGATCTTCTACGTTTTGCTATAAATACTGTCCCTGTCGATATTAATTATTTTTTTATAAGACCACTGGTTATTCGCGACGCCGGTGCCTGAATAAATACCGTGATTCTATATATAACGCTGACGTGGAAATCGACTTCTATGTCTGGCTATAGATATCTGTCATTGACAAGGTCGAGAAAGGTCAATATCGCACGAGCGGGCAGTTCTGGCGGCCGTAGCGGACAGTTATCGATCACCAGCGATATAAACAACTCCTGTATACTACAAGTCCATATGAGAAGTTCTCTCATGGCGGATAACGCAGTATTATGTGTTCTAACACAACATCCACTTTTAAATGGAAGATAAATATTACTTTTTGGCATTAATATTGCTTCAATCGCTATCAATAATTCTTTTTCTTGTTATTGCAGTTGTTACTATTATCTGCTCCTACCACCACCACTGATTCTTATTCAGTGCTGAAATAAACTTTATTATTTTCTAGACTAAAAGGCGGCGAGCTGGCAGAGTCGTTAGCACGCCGGGTGAAACGCTCAAAAGTATTTGTCTATCTTTTCGTTCTGAGTTCAAATTTCCCCGAGGCCGACTTTGCCTTTGATCCTTTCGGGGTCGATGAATTAAGTACCAGTTGCGTACTGGGGCGATACAATCGACTGGCTCCCTCCCCCAAAATTTCGGGCCTTGTGCCAAGAGCAGAAAAGATTATGTTCTAAGCAAAATAACTTCATTCCTTGTGATTCTCTATTCTTTTCTTCCTTATTTCGCCTTCTTTCTTTCCTTATCTCTTTCATCTTTTCCTTCTGTTCACTTCCTTCCCTCCGCATCATACAGTTCCTCATCTGAAAGTTTTTTAATTCAAGTGGTGAAGCAGAAATTTTGGTAATTAAACTAAAATTAAATTCCAATTACGAAGAGTTAGCGGTGCTAAACCGGCAACAATTGTTATACCATGAGTGGCATGGGTGGAATGCGGGTACATTAACGTTCGCACACATTAAACACGTAAATACCAATACAAAAGTACAGGGATAAGTTAATCGTGTTTGTGTGCGCGTGTGCATGTGTGTGTATGTGTGTGTGTGTGCGTGCGTAATTGTATATATGTATGTATACACACACATACACGCACACACATATTAACACTCACAATAGAACGATTAACAGTAACTTCGAAGTTTCAGCTTGTCTGATGAAAGCGATAAAGCAAAAATTTCGAAGTCACTGTCAAAGTAAAAACTTAATAAATATGTACTAATAAAAAAAAATCATTTTTCAGTTTAATGTGAAATTGTTTTTAACACGATATTAAAATATATGTATGTACATATGCGTAAACACACACACAGACAAACTCACACACATATAGATGGTAATATGTAATATATATATATATATATATATATATATATATATATATATATATATATATATATATATATATATATATATATATTATATATACATTTACGGAGATGTACTTGCGTAGCAAGTGATTTGATCTGAGATCGTGTGCTGAAACGAAAACAATTGCAGCGTGGAAGGTGTTTGTAAGCCATTTAAGAAACACACATTTAAGTTTAATTTGTCAAAATATTTTCGTCGCTATAAGACCACGACCTGTTCACTGACATAAATCCGTGCTGTTTATATATATATTACCAATTACATATGTTTTTATTATTTTTTTGCAATTTACTCACTCATTGATATTTTATTGTTATTATACTTTTAATATTTCTATTATATGTAATTTTCTAGATGGTGTAATTTAATTGTTCACTTTGAATTGATAAAAGGTGTTTTTTTCTAATTCATATATATATATATTATATATATATATATATTATATATATATATATATATATATATTGTGTGAAATTTGATTTAGTATTTGTAAATTGAATTTTTTTCCCTGTAAATTTGGATTTATATTCCCTCAAATAATCTCTCTCTATATAAACGGCAGTTTGTCTGTGCGTTTTCTGTGTGTCTGTTTTCTCGTACCCTCACTCTGACCACGGCTTTCAACCGATTCTGATGAAACTTGACACACACATAGCCCAATGTCATAATTCAAAACTAACGCAGCGAAAATTTTGAAAAGTTCCCCCAGATCTAAAAAAAATCGATAAATTCGACATGGGGTCGAGAATCAGAAACCCAAACCACAGACCGTCTAGGGGACGCAACTCCACCTTTTTTAACTCTCAAAAAAATTTACCATAATTTTTTTTCCATTATTTTGCTATTTTTTGACTATAACTCTCTAAAAATGCTTTATAGTTATTTCCCTTACAAACCTGAGTAACGCCGGGCGATACTGCTAGTTATATATATATATATATATATATATGATGTTTATACATATACATTACATACACACGTATACAGACATACATGAACATGCATACATATGCATACATACACACATACACACATACACACACACACTCTCTCGTATTCACTTAAATATGAATAAAATTGTATATACATACTTGCGTGTGTGTGTGTGTGTGTGTGTGTTTGTCTGTCTGTGTGTATGTGTGTGTGTGAAGCATAAGAGGTGTGTTTTAGAGCGGCAGAAACGAAGATAGATAGATAGATAAAGAGAAGAGAAGAGAGAGAGAGAGAGAGAGAGAGAGAGAGAGAGAAAGAGAGAGAACATATCTACCCCTGTTTCCTGATGTACTAAAAAACCAAGGGTGGAGAATGAAATATTTTTGTTTCCTGGAATTTTTCCTCTAAAGAGCCATTGTTTTGCGTATCAGAAGTTTCTCTAACCCTCATCTTTGTCCCATTCATACAATATCGTTGACAGATATTCTGTTACCTTCCCCTCCTGACCTTTCTCCCAATAATACTCTAATTAACAATCTCATTTTCTGTTTATTATATCCACAGACTTGTTATATAATTCCTTGCACCCCCCCAACTCAATTGTAAATATGTCCAACCCTTTTCAACAGATTCTTTTCTGTGACTGCTGTCGCGTTTTTTGTCAGAACTGCACTCTGTATTTAGTTTTCAAAAATCATCACCATGCCAGAATCGGTGGAGCAACTGACCTAATTTTTTTCGCAATAATTAATCTTTCATCTTTTACATGTTTCACTCAGACTGTGGCCATGCAGGGGCTCCGCATTGAAGAATATTTTTACTCGAATGAATCAGTCCCAGTACTATGGCTTTTTAAAGCCTAGTTCTTATTCAGTCGGTCTCTTTTGCTGATCCGCTAAATTACAGGGACGCAAACTCACCAACACCGGTTGTCAAGCGACGATTGGGGACAAACACAGACACAAATACACATATACGCATAGATAGACACATACATACATATATATATATACGCCCTTGTTTATTTTGAAATGAAGGAACCATGGATCTAGGTTAGAAACCGGCTCTTTCTCTGTTAGCAAGAAATCTTGAAATAAAACTGAACAATGACATACATACATATGTGTATGTGTGTATGGGTATATGAGTGTGTGTGTGTGTGTGTGTGTGTGAGTGCATATGTGTGTGCGTACTATACATTTGAAGAATACAAATTTATTGATGTTACAGAAGATTGTAGTCCAACGATGCTTTAACTGGCTTAAGCTTCGAAGTTACTGTCCATAGTATTTTTGATGAAGGATAATATGTATGCATGTATATATGTATGTATGGTCATTATTCAGTTTTATTTCAAGATTTCTTGCCAATAGAGAAAGAGCCAATTCCTAACCTCGATCCAAGGTTCCTTCATTGGAATTTTAACATCAACAACAGGTTATGTATGTATGTATGTATGTATGTATGTATGTATGCATGTATGTATGTATGTATGTATGTATGTATGTATGTATGTATGTATGTATGCATGCATGCATGCATGTATGTATGTATGTATGTATGTATGTATGTATGTATGTATGTATGTATGCATGCATGCATGTATGTATGTATGTATGTATGTATGTATGTATGTATCTTTGTGTATGGTGAACGGCTTGATGCAGTTGATCAGTTTGTCTACCTGGGAAGCACTATTAATAGGTATAGCAATTTGGATGATGAAATTCCTTATAGAATTAGGAAAGCAAGTATTGCTTTCGGAAGGCTAGAAAAACACCTCTAGAGTCGGCGAGACATATGCAGAAAGACAAAGATAAAGGTGTACAAGGCATGTGTGCTCCCTTCTCTTCTCTATGCCTGAGAGACGTGGGTCACATATCGATACCACCTTAAACAACTGGAACGTTTCTATCAGATGTGTCTCAGAGGGATCTATGGCATTAAGTGTAAGGACCGCATCAGTGATCTTGAAATATTGGAAGGCTCTTGGTGTGAAAGCATAGAAGCTCTTGTGTTAAAGCAAAGGCTCAGATGGAGTGGTCAGGATGAAGGATTCAAGGATGCCAAAACAACTCTTTTATGGAGAGTTAGCTAAATGAAAACGACATCCACATAAACCAAAAAGAGGTATAAGGACTTGCTGAAGGCTTCCTTAAGGAGATGCTTGCATCTCTCCTGACACATGGGAGGGCATTGCTATTGATCATAGCAGGTGGAGAAGGATTGTGCACGAGGGGACAGCCACTTTTGAGAAATCTCGAGTTGCACATGAGAAAGTAAGGAGCAATGTCAGGACGGGCATCACTGTTACACTTCCAGATGGGAAGGGTCTTCCTATGATACTGACATGCAGTGTCTGTGCAAGACCCTGCCTCAGTAAAGCTGGACTCAAGAGTCATCTTCGTAGTCATGAAGCGAGACAGATGAGTGACAACCTGGCCACTGGTGGTGGTGTAACACACCATACTAATCATATCTGTCAGGCATGTGGAAAAGAGTGTAATTCGGCAGGAGGACATGCAAAGGTACATGAAGCCCAGTTACAACTACAGCCGGTTATTACCTGTAAAGGTTTTAGTTGCCAATTCTGTACAAGACATTGTAGATCTTTAGCTGGGCTAAAAAGTCACATTCGATCACAGCACCAATAACAGTTAAGCTTCGTGCAATGGCCATACTCGATAACGAGGGGGCAGTCATAATGTATGTAGTATGTATGTATCTATGTGCAGATTTGCTTGTTTTATGTATGTATTCTCATGCATATAGTTGCATATCTAGAGATGCTCATATATATTTAAATAATAAACTTCTGGAAAATTTTACAGATTTTTACAGTTCCAGTAATGGATTGGTTCTGTAGTCTTCGAATTAGCTTTCTCCTTTCTGGTTTTGAGAAGCCTAATTTCGCAAGATTGGTATTTAGGCAAGGTTCCACATATCCAGGGCCCCAATAATTACAGGTATAAACCTGAATTTGTAACCTGGATAGAGTAACTGAAGATGTCTCAATAGTTCAGCGTAGGTATTCTCTTTTTCACTGATCTTCAGCTTTATGTAAACATCCATGGGGCAGCTAATTTCCACAACTGTGCACAGTTTCTATTCTCTATCTTAAATCCTTATATCAGGCCTGTTG
>NC_042999.1:54410063-54442563 GCF_006345805.1 Octopus sinensis | reverse complement strand
CATTACGGAGGTCCTGTTGCTGGATGCCTGTATCCCTGGAGATTACATCAGGGTATGAGAGTGTGCGCCCTCTGGTATTGCGAGTAGATGGCTTCCAGAGAAGAAGAGTAGAAATTGCCTCGTTTTCAGCTCTACAACAATGTCCAGCAAACTGGACTCTCCTACCTTTCACAAGAGGTGACACAGGTGGTAGTTCCCCATATATTTGCATTTTGGTTCGACAGAGAAATAGATAGATAGATAGATAGATAGATAGATAGATAGATAGATAGATAGATAGATAGATAGATGGATAGATAGATAGATGGATGGATGGATAGATAGATAGATAGATAGATAGATAGATAGATAGATGGATGGATGGATGGATAGATAGATAGATAGATAGATTAGATAGATAGATAGATAGATAGATAGATAGATAGATAGATAGATAGATGGATAGATAAGTTTCTTTATTGGCCACACAGGGCTGCACACAGATGGGACAAGTTACAAGGTAGAGCTTTTCTTTTGGGGGATGAAGAGAACAAAAACAAAAGAAAAAAAGGGGTGGCGTAGGTTTTCGATCAAGAGGGATCGTAAAAAGGAAGAAAAGAAAAAAAATTGAATAAAATAAAAAGAATAAAAAGAAAAAAAAAGAAAAGGAAAAGGAACAAAAGGAAAGAGAAATGAAAAAAGAAGAAAAAAGGGGAAAAAAGGGGAAGAGGAAAAGAAAAAAAAACGATCAATAGGGATCGTGTATCACAGTGTTATGATATATGGTGTAAAGGGGAAAGCAAGTAAGGTTTATCCGTGGGAAGAAAAGCCTACGAAAAAGACCACGGTAACCTTGGTCAATATTGTTATATGTTACCACATTTGTTTGCAAGTGGGTAACCCTCTGTTTTCAATTTCTGGGTTCATAGGATTATGCTCAAGGTGGCTTCGTCATTCATACGTGCCATCCTTGCTACATTCACCCATCTTTTTTTTAAACATTCGCTAGACAAAACTTGCCTCTCTACTCTCACTTTCCTTTTCAAGTGGTACTTGAAGAAGTTGATGAGAGATTGACCAGAGAGGAAAGTGTTTGTCTCCAATCCTTTCAGACGCGTCCACCAGATACATTCTTTCGCCATAGCCACAAGGATGATGAAAATAGCTCTTCCTTCCCGTTTGAAGGAAGGAGGCGTGACAATATTGACGATAGACTCAGCTGATAAACCAACTCGTCCCACACGTGACAGCAGTTGTTCGACATAAGCCCACAGGTCGGAAATTGTTGGACACTGCACGAGTGCGTGCAGAACGGTTTCGTCGCTCTGACCGCATCTCGGGCAGGTCGGCCCCGTGTTTCTCGAGCCGTGTCTGTAGAGCTTATCCCGAACGGGTAACGCTTCTCGGTAGCACTGCCAGGCCAGGGATCTCTGGAAGTTGTCCATGGGCCCTGGCCCGAAAGTCGTCCTGAACAGGCGGGTCAGGTACTCCTCGTCGATGTCCAGGTTCGCCCCGAGCTCGTCGTCGTACCTCCCCTAATCCCCTATAGAATGCTTTGGTTGTGTTGAAGTCACTCAAGGTCGACCCGGGACGGCAGAGTTGCTTGAGAGCAACGCGACACTCGCGGTGCCAATCGCCCTTCCTCGGCCTCTTTTTGATCCACGACTGCAGTTCGGTCATGGAGACGAGTTGCGGGAATGCGTGCCTCACAAACGGCGACCACACCTGTTCACCGTCGTCTACATAGAGCCAGAGATGTCGCAGTCTCAGCGCGTGTCTGCGCATCATCAACCACGGCATGCCCAGCCCTCCTTTTAACGGGTGTTGACAGCAAATGGATCGCCTGACCATCGGGACGCATCCTTTCCACAAGAAGCGAAAGAGAATGCGTTGTAGTTTGGTGATGGTAGGGTCGGGACAAGGTACGACGGTCAGGCGGTAGTAGATGACGGACGCGATGTACATGTTCGCCACCTCCGCCCGACCTTTTAGGGACAGTTTCCTCTCGGCCCATTGCCGGGCGAGAGTGACCACCCTACTCGTTATCTCGTTCCAGTTCTTCTCCACTTGGAGGTCCGGACCAAACCAGACCCCGAGCAACTCAACCAGGCCGTCAGTCCAGCGTCCCACGACGGAGGCGCTGGTGGACGGCATGGGCTTGCTTCTCCAGGTGCCTAGTCGCAAGCCCACTGACTTTTCCCGGTTGATTTTCGCTCCTGTCACCGCTTCGTAGTTTTTCAGTGTCTCGCCGACCTGCTCGATGTGCTCGTGGCTAGACACTATGACGGTGACGTCGTCCGCGTATGCAGACACGCTAGATAGATGGACGGATAGATAGATAGATGGACGGATAGATAGATAGATAGATAGATAGATAGATAGATAGATAGATAGATAGATAGATAGATAGATAGATGGATAGATAGATAAGATAGGTAGATATTGTGAATGAGAGAGGGAAATAATGGTGATCGAGGGAGAGAGCGCGTGAGAGATAGAGGGAGAGTGAGAGAGAGAGAGAGACTTTTGACGGGCAGGTTACACGCCATCTTGGCTACGGCAATAGCTTTTACTCCCTTGGCTAGCAATAACTAAA
Source organism: Octopus sinensis (assembly GCF_006345805.1). Lineage (NCBI taxonomy): Eukaryota > Metazoa > Mollusca > Cephalopoda > Octopoda > Octopodidae > Octopus > Octopus sinensis. Next base: position 54,439,988 of record NC_042999.1, on the reverse strand, counting down.
ACACTGGTTGAGAAAGTTCCATATTTTCATACTCACACTAAGATTAAACGCGGAGATAACAGAAAAAAAGAAAAGAAAAAATGGTTCTTTACAATTAGTCACCGAGTGGTTCTTTTATTTCTCTCTCTGCTAGATATGAAGGCGTAGACGCTCATATCTACTCACGCATATTTCAATGTGTATAATATATGTACTTGTGTGTGTGTGTGTGTGCTATGTGCAGATCACACGCTGTGTTTCCCTTTATTCATGTGATTTATCAATTTGAATGTGTGAGTGTATGCTTCTTTCGTAAGTATGGGCTTTCAGCACCACTTACACGCGAGAGCATGAACACACACTCACACACTTACGCGCACACGCACTTACGCGCATACGCACTTACGCGCACACGCACTTACGCGCATACGCACTTACGCGCACACGCACTTACGCGCATACGCACTTACGCGCACTAGATATACACATGTATACATGCATATATACATATACATATATATATATGAACATCTATGTACATTCACCATTTATATATATATATACGTATATTCATATGTTTTTATAGATAAGCATATGTATGTATATGGATGTATTATATATATATACATACATACACGCACACACATACATATATATATACATACATATATATATATATATATATATTATATATATATATATATATATTATATATATATATATATATATATATATATACATACATACATATATATACATATTTGTGTGTGTGCGAGCGAGGGGCATGGGTCTTGAAAGAAGGAAATGTGTGAGGTGCAAGAATGTATAAAATAAAATGCAGAAATGACGTAAATATTCGAGATACTCAGACACACACATACACGCGCACACACATAGACACACTCACACACACTTACATAGCAATGCACACATGCATATATGCACAGCTTCGCGTATATATATCTATGCATATTCATTGTCTGTCTTTTATCAGTATTTCTCTTTGCCATAATTACCAGACAGAACCATAATTATTCCAGTTCTATTTTGGTAAATTGTGGTTTAATCTCTTTTAGAATCTAAGCAGTGCAGTTCAGGAAGGAAGAGATAAGGAAGAGACTGCTTTTGTGGTGAAGTTGTTCTACGTTCAAATCTTGGTTCCATCATCTGTGTGGATGTACTTCTATATCCTCGCCCATCCCTATCATACCCAAACGGATGGTATGTGGGCATTTGTAAGATTGCCATAACTGGTTCAGTGGTTCTAATCTTGTATTTTCTGTAGCTTTGGCGCTGAAGTTACTGTTTTAGTATCTTCCTTGTCAGTTCTTGTTATATTTGACCAATATGTCAAAGAGATTTCAAACTATGACCGTTCCTTCTTATTTACAAGGACTACGTTTTTGAATGTGTGGTTCCATTTTTATTTATTTATTAATCTTAGAATCAAGGAGGCTGAATGAATTTAAATCTTTGTCAAGCAACAGACACGAGGCAGGTGGGTTGCCGTAACAATACCAGTCTTTGCATGTTACTGCCCTCGCCTTGCATTCTGTGTCACACATGGCCTTTTGTTACCCTACTCCCGACTATGATAGTCTATTAAATGCCGATGTTTGCTGTATGGATGCAGCCAAGACTTTCTTTTGCGGCTGGACAGGCGAAATGGTGTGTTGGTGATCGACTGGTCATGCGCAGAACAAATCTTCAGCAACGGATGACCTTTGGCGCTGCTTTTGTCAACTCCGTTTCTTCCAATGGCTCCCATCTGCCATGTCTGGTAGCCAGTACCAACTCTGGCGTTGGAGTCACCGAGAACGACGCGCTTATCCTTTTCAGGCGCACTCTCTTCCACATATCTGCGCAAAGATAACAGCTCTATACCATCTCTCAGTTCTCCACTTGCCCCGATGAAAGGATTCTAATCCTGAAATATTAAAGAAATACAAGGTAAAACATTAACTGTTGTTCATACATTTTGCATTGTTTCGGCATTTTAATGAGTTTTTATCTAATTTAATATCATACAATGCTTCACCCAAACTGCTCCAAATTAATTTATTATTTCGTTATGGACGATAGAAGTGATGTGTTCTACAATCAGCTGTTATTTGTAGCAGATCCATCAACCCCCTCAACATGACTGGAGATTCCTCTTCTGTACGTGATACTAAGTAAAAGTGTACAAGAATATAAAGAAGAAAAATAAGTGAATGTTTAAAGAAAGTTAAGGGTTGCTTGAAACATTGTGGTACAGAAGTAGACTAACAAACAAAATGAAAAAGTGTCAAGCTTCTTACAATGCGAATAGGAAGGCTGAGTCACTTTTGCATATTTCAGGCATTACGGTTCATCTTCAAAAGGATACCGTTAAGAAATGTGAGTCTACATACATCCTGCCATTTGGTTAGCTGCCCTTTGTGCCTGAAATCGATAAAGGCTAATCATCTTTCTACTTTGCTTCTAAGAAGTTCCCTTTATTTCCTGTGAATATTTAGTTTTACGAGCACATAGAGTTATGTACAATCACACAAAAGAACTTTAATCAAATGCACTAATTAAGTAGATCAATAGTATTTTAGTAATGAATTTTAATTCCACTGGCTCTAATATTCCAAATTCGGTTGGTTCCTCTTAATATTTGAAGCTCAGAGTTATTAGATGAGACTGATGATCCAGCAGTAATTCTTTAATTGTACGTGGATTTGGTTCGTCTAAAATAAATACCGAGAATAGTCATCCACTTCAGAGAATAGTAAAGTTCAGTGACGTGACCTCAATGGTTGATTCTTCAGAATTAAATATTATTCAAATTCTGTTTCAAATTTAAAACATCCCAGAGTAGATAATCTATGAAATTTCATTGTTCAAGAAATATCTTGAAGAATAATTTAAATATAATTCTATCAGATTTGGATACCATTTCTGGAGCAGACTTTTGTACATACCACTCATCCTGGTACAAAGGAGTACAGATATCGCCGTATTGCTCACAGAACCTATACAGAAATATTGGTTTCAAATTTTGGCACAAGGCCAGCAATTTCGGGGGAGTAGGTAAGTCGATTACATCGAACCCCAGTGTGTAACTGGTACTTATTTTATCGATTCCAAAAGGATGAAAGGCAAGTCGACTTCGTTGGAATTTGAACTCAGAACATAAAGACTGATGAAATACCGTTAAGCATTTTGCCCTGCTTGCTAAATACGGCCCGTTGCCTTAAACCTGTACAGAAATATTAAATGATATTTTCAAAAAAACATAAACAAAAACGACCCATCCGAGCAACGAATAAGGGGTTTAATTACGTTCTACGTTATCAACATCTACACAGAACAATCAACATGTCCTTAACCCTTTGCCTGCAATGAGCCCCATTTGGGGATCTGCTAAAAACAGTCTTTCTAAACGTTGTATCTCAAGTGAATTGCTTATGTGCATTGCCTTTGCAGAGGTGTGCTTAACAATATTTATAAGTTAAAGTCTGTCATTATTAGCTCTGGCTAATTCTAGACGACATTTTATGGCATAAAATGCAATTTTTGAACTACAAAAATATTGACTGTTTTGAAAACTTTTTCTCTTTTTTTGCATTTCCCATCCACATCATTCCTTGATATTTCATACACATTCGCATTTGATATTATAGTTTCAAAAAATAATAAATAAAATAAAATGTTTATTATTGAAATCGAATAGAAAAGGATAAATATGCTTTTTTTTTCAGCAGAGTCAGACACTTTGAACTTTGGTTGTCTCTGGGCTTTTTGGTATTGCTAGTGAAAGCTTTTTTGGTGTTGAGGAAGCTGCATTTGACATAAAGCAATTGCACGGGCATTGATGAGGCATCAATGATAGTCATGTTCGTCTAATGAGTTGACATCCATCATATATAAGCAATAAACTAAAGGAAGACCAACTGGACACGCATGCGGATACAAGGATATTGTTGCTGTAAGTTCCATATATCGAAGTGTCTATTGCTATATGCACAATCCCCACCCAATCAACTGACATGTCTACACAATTCTACTACAGCTTGAAATTCTTAAAGTACAATATTTCTCTCTCTCTCTCTCTATCTGTCTCTCTCTCTTTCTCTCTCCTCCTCCTCTCTCTCTCTCTCTCTCTTTCAACTTAACAGACGAAACGAACACACACAGAAATAGCTACATTAACAACCTCTCAGTCTATCTATCTATCTATCTATCTATCTATCTATCTATCTATCTATCTATCTATCTATCTATCTATCTATCTATCTATCTATCTGTCTATCTATCTATCATCTATCTATCTATCTATCTATCTATCTATCTATCTATCTATCTATCTATCTATCTATCTATCTATCTATGTCGCGAGCTATCTATCTGATTCTCTGACTGTCTGTCTGTCTGTATGCATATATGTCTCTATTTATCCACCCATCCATTCATCTACCCATCTATCAATCTATCTGTCTATATATACTCACGCACAGAAAGTCACATAAACACAAACAAACACACACACACACACACACACACACACACAAGTTTCGATGTGTTTATGTGGTGGTGGTGGTGGTGGTGGTGGTGGTGGTAGGATTTCAAGATGCTGGATTGAATTTGAAAATAATTTCAGCAGTGTCAACCAGTGACATAGAATTAGACAGGAAATGGAATATTTTAGATTACTTCCGCTTGAAGAAACTGTATCATCGAGTCGTACTTCCAACTAGTTACTTCCACATTGGCATTTCCTCAAATTTTAACATGATTGGTTTTACTAAGACCTAGTGATGTTACAGTTGTTAGCGCTGGTCGTGTTCGTGTTGTCGCCGTAATCATTTGTTGTTTTTAAAATAAAATGAATGAAATATTCAGGTAGTGAATATTTTACATATCGTTTTTTTTACTGTAGCAATGTGTATGATTGTAATAAAAAGAGATGCGGGTGTTTCAGTGTTCGAGCCTGTCGTCACCAGAATGGGACGAATGTTGACCTAATGATCTCCTCTTCAATATCAATGTCGAATATGGCACTGGACCTTAGGCCAAAGCTGTTCTTACGAACTTAAGCCATCGTTTGTAAATAGATATCAGATATAAATAAAGACTGACCACTAACCAGTCTGGATGAGAGCGAAGAAGCGGTATCTTGAGAGTGTATAGTGTATTGCGCTAGCGATGTTGTTGTTTTGTCTGGTCGGATTTAATTTAGCGGTGTTGCGGTATTGACCATTCGACATTTTGTGATGTAGATGGTTTTGTTTTTGCTATTTTATCTTGTTTTTGTCTTTATTGATCTTTTTTCTTTTTTATGCTTCAAATTCTGTATTTCCTCATAATGTTTTTTCTTTACTTTATGTCTAAATAACGAAGAAAAATGACAGTAATATGAGGTAAATTATTTTTATCGGCAGGAACTCGAAGTAGATAAAACTATAAATCTTCCCCTATTAAAAGTATCACGTTCAGTAAGAAGTAAACAACGTTTTGAACGATGAAGAATTTGTACTGATTTTTGCAGAGTTTTGAATTTTTTTTAAATGTTTTTTTATTTAAAATTTTCTGACAATACAGATATAGAATTGCCCAAATGCATCAATAAATTAACAACGATATTTTTTTCACCGTTGTTACAATCATGTAAGATGGAACACTCAAAGAGCGATATTCGAGAAATTTTGCAATTCAACTGCCAAAAAGGACGTAAAGCAGCTGAAACTGCTCGCGATATCAACGAAATGTTTGGTGAGGAAATGACCAGTGAGTGGTCAGCTCAAAAATGGTTTCAACGATTTCGCAGTGGAAACCTGACCCTTGAAGATCGTGAGCGGCCTTCTGTCATCGATGACAGTCAATTAAATGCCTTCATTGAGAAAGATCCACGTAAAACCACTCGAGAACTGGCAAAAGAACTCCAAGTTAGCCAGAAAACTTCCTACAACCATTTGCATGCGATCGGAAAATAAAAAGAAAAGCTCGATAAATCGGTACCACACGATTTGAATGAAAATCAAAAAATGCGTAGAAATGAAATTTGCTCGTTGCTTCTTCTCCGTAACCAGACCGATCCATTTCTTGACCGTATTGTAACTTGCAATGAAAAGTGGATTCTGTACAATAATAAGAAACGTTCTTCGCAGTGGTTGAACCAAAATGAAGCACCGAAAACTTTCCCTAAAACCAAGCTCTTCAAAAAGAAGGTTATTGTGACTGTTTGGTGGTGTACTGCAAGACTCATCATTTATAACTTCCTAAAACCTGGAAACAACCATTACTGCAGAAACCTATTGCCATGAAATTGCCAAAATGAACGAAAAGCTGGTACTCTTCCGTCCCAGACTGGTCATGACAATGCTCGACCACACTTTTCACTAATGACGCTCCAGAAGTTGAGGGAACTTGGCTACGAAGTTCTTCCCCACTCAGCTTATTCCCAAGACCTTTCTCTTACCGACTACCACTTTTTCAGGCACCGTTTTCCTGCGAGAGAAGGAGTTCAAAAATCAAACCGATGCTGAAAGTGCAACAGCTCCAGAAATCCAGATTTTTATGTTAGCGGAATAAACAAACTTGTAACTCGTTGGCAAAAATCTGTTCATCGTAATGGTACTTACTTTGATGAATAAAACTTCCGCATTGTTGAGATATATTGCGATGAATTTCATGTTTCAAAACGTTGTTTACTTTTTACTCAGCCTGATGGTTTCATATCTCTCGAAGTTCCTATATTCTTACGTAACCACTTTGTAGCGCCTTTTCAATCCTCACGGCTTTCCACCCCTCGAAGGTAGCCTCGGTACAGGAAACGCTGGTTTAACAAACAAGACGGTTATGACATAAAGAAATACTTAATGTGGTGAGAATTAATAGATTAAAAATTCAATTTTCTTTCTGGCCATCTTCCAGTCCAGACAGCAGAAGAATGTTAAATACAGTCGTCTTCTATTTTATTTTGAAAGGAAATTTGTTTATTTAACTACAAATGTCTTTAACTAACATTTGAAAATAATTAACCTATAACTAAGCAAACAAGAGGAAAAAATGTGAAGTTTTGAAAACTTTTTCTTTGAGGCTGTGTGTCACTTGCTTCAATTGTTCAATGTTAAATACCCGCATTAGATACACACATACTGGTTGTGTCCCCTTTCTTTTGTTATCTTAAAAACCGTAATTATTTTGTTTAATTTTTTATTGGTTATTCATTTTGTGTGTTATTGTTAACATTATGTTATAACCAGTTTAAGGGGATTTAATTGAATTAAATAACAACTTACAACAGATTAAACAATATTTTAACCTCCAGTCAGTTTCGTTGACAAAAGGCCGCCATATTTTATGATTCTGAGATATCCCCAGAGGCGTACAGAATATCATTGTGGAATTAAAATTACACTTTGTCTTTCATCCCAGCAAGCTTAGAACATCGGCAGCCAATAAAGAAAACTATATGTGGTATTTCTACGTGTTAGAAAGAGCAACTACTATATCTTCCACCTATCAAAGCCTTAAAAGAATGACACATTGATAGGGGCATAGCCCTTTATAGACTAGTAATGAATTTTCCCTGACATACTTTATCAGAATTATTAATTTAGTCAATGATTAATTATCACTACTACGGCCGTAATTTTAATTAAAACAATCTCACACTCACTACATTATGTTCGTTCACACATACTTCATTAAAAGTAAATAGAAGATACTAACACACGAACATTGTACACATCGTATCCATTGTACTACCTACTACCTATACATTGTACTCAATATACTAACTAGTCATATATATATATATAAAGGAATAGATAGATATACATATATACACATATACATATACGTATATGTGCATATATATATATAGATATGTGTGTATATATATATATATATATATATATAATAGATATGTTATATATATATATATATATATATATATATATATATCTATATATATATATATATATGTATATATATATATATAATATATATATATATATATATATATATATATATATATATATAATATATATAAGGTGCGGGAGTGGCTGTGCGGTAAGTAGCTTGCTTAACAGCCACATGGATCTGGGTCAGTCCCACTACATGGCACCTTGGGCAAGTGTCTTCTACTATAGCCTCGGGCCGACCAAAGCCTTGTGAGTGGATTTGGTAGACGGAAACTGAAAGAAGCCCGTCGTATATATATATATATATATATACACATATATGTGTGTCCCCCAACATCGCTTGTGTTTACATCCCCGTAACTTAGCAGTTCGGCAAAAAGAGATCGATAGAATAAGTACTAGGCTTACAAAGAATAAGTCCTGGGGTCGATTTGCTCGACTAAAAGCGGTGCTCCAGCATGGCCGCAGTCAAACGACTGAAACAAGTAAAAGAGTAAAAGAGAGTAAAGTGTATATATATATAATATGAAAATGGGACAAGAACTCAAAACATCCGGACAGCTAGGTGATACAAAAAGGGACAACAAAACATCCAGATAGACGATACAAAGTATACAAAGACGGGTCATTCAGAGTCGTCTATCCTCAGTCGAGGACTATTTTCCTTAGTCATTGCCATAAGCGGTTTTCTTATGACCGATTCCTTAACGACAATGTAGTTTTCATATAACTAAGGTATATTCGGCATGGTGAGTAGGTAGTGGAGTACTCCGTGTTGTGTAATTACCACTTCCGAGGTTCTGCTAGCTAGGAAATATATGTGGCCTGGATTTTACCTGCTCCATTCGCTCAATTTTTATTTTTATTTTTATTCATAGCAACCCTAGTTGGTAATCGTGAACTATCAAATAACTTTGTTCAGTTTACCGAACTTCGATATGGGACAAACCTGTAAACTTCGAATCCAATAAACTATTATTGTTCTCAAAAGTTGATTTTACACCTACTACGGACTGCTCGATGCATGCTAACTTCCTACACCCAGATCTTTGGATCTTACAGTTACATGTCATTGTATATATAAGGTAACAAATTGAGAAAAAGAGATCTTTCAAAGGCTTGTGTGAAACATCCAATTCACTGAATACCATATAAATATGGGTAGAATGCAATTATAAATTATTGGATTGTCAATAGTATCTCTCTATTTAATTTATCTATATCTATAGCTATATCTATAGCTATATCTATCTATCTATCTATCTATCTATCTATCTATCTATCTATCTATCTATCTATCTATCTACCTATATAATATATATAATATATATAATATATATATAACAACAAAGCCATTTTGATCCGTGTAGGAGAGGTGCAGCCAGAGGGTAGGTATCCTTAGAGGTAAAGAAATCCAATGGAGAGGTAGTAGTGTCCGCCGAGGAAAGGTAACAGTTGGTAGTGGTAGAATATAGGATTTCTCTCCTTGTTTTTTTCTGTGTATCTTTCTGTCGAAGAGCGTAGGCTCGAAACGTAAAAGACTTTTTCTATTTCTATTCCTGAGCGCTATACTAATACATTTGTTTGTTTGTACTCCACCTGCCTTCGTCTTTTGTTTATTTTCGTAAACTTTCCCATCATAATATATATATATATATATATATATATATATATATATATATATATATATATATATATATATATATATACACATACATATGTGGGTTACAGGACATAAAACAAAACGTGAACAAAATGAAAAACGAGAACATAAAAGAAACAAAAACATGGAAAACGACCTTTTTTCAGAAAAACCAAAGAAACAATAAAGAAACGAGACAGGCAACATAAAGAACAATCTCTTCATCAGTTGTCTCCTCTTTTAACGAAGTCGCATCTTGTCCCAACGACCGAAATGCGGAGTAGATAAAACAGGTGACAACTGATGAAGGGATTGTTCTTTATATTGCCTGTCTCGTTTGTTAAAAAAAAAGTTCGTTTTCCAGGTTTTTGTCTTTTTATCTTCTCTTTTTTAATTTTGTTCACGTTTTTTTTTTGACGTCCTGTACACATATATGCATGTATATACACACACACATATATATATGTAGGTATATACGTATATGTATTACTCATATGAGACATGGACTCTGTACAAACGTCAGGTAAGGGTCCTTGAACGTTTTCATCAGAAATGTCTCAGACACATTCTAAATATTGGCTGGACCTCAAAAATTCCAGACACACAGATCCTGAGGACAGCTGATATCTTGAGTATTGAGGCGATGGTGCACAAGCACCGGTTGCGTTGGACTGGACGACTCATTAGAATGAAGGATAGAAGGATTCCTAAGCAGATGCTCTATGGAGAACTTGTGAATGGAAGGAGACTCCGACAGAAACCAAGGCTGCGATTTAAGGACTGTGTCAAGTCCTCATTAAAGGCCTGTGATATGCAAGACACTGACTGGGAGAACAATGCCTGTCATCGCCACAGATGGAGGAAGCAGGTTAAGGAGGGGATCGACACTTTTGAGAGAGCACGTATCCAGCATGAAGAACTTAAGCGAGCTACACGAAAGCGCACGGCTCGTATAGTGAATGGGGAAAGCTTGGTCTGCCATGTTTGCAGTCGTGTATGCTTGTCAAGAGCAGGGCTCATTAGCCACCAACGGAGCCGCAAATGTAAAATATAAGTTAGTCCTAGAGCGCACAATGTTCCTGAAGGTCGGCAATGGTCTTCTTCGGTCACGAGTGGACGGCCATAATAAAAAAAATATGATATATATGTATACATATATATTATTTATATTATATGATCGAACGCCAGGCATCCATTTCCAAGTAAGTTTTATCATATATATATATGTATATATATATCATTTTGAGATTTGGTTTGCAAGATTCTTTATGTGAGTTCTTGTGTTGAAGCATATACTGTTGTCTCTGGGGAGAGTCATTCTCTTTTAATGTCTTATAATTTAACACACTCACCGGTTAAATTTCCACTTATTTCCTTCTTTAGTTTTCTAAAACTTTCGTTGCGTCTTGCAACCTTTTCAATAGTTTTGACTTTACCAATTAATATACATTTTCCTTATATAATTCTTCTGATGGATAAAAGGTAATTTTTTTCAGAATTCGAATAAGAAGTAAAAAAGCAAAAAAAAAGCAAACAAATAATGAAACAAACTTCTAAATATATACTCACAAAATACGTGACCGGGCGAAGGTGTTTTGGGTGTTTTTGTAGGAAACCTCTCGGTTGCTTTGAGTTTTTTTTTTTGGTTTTTGTTTTTTAGCCTTCCAATTTTTGTTATTTCTTAAGTAGCTCCTATTTAGTTTTACAAGTCTCGGTGTAAGTCAACCGTAGAACTGAATTCACTCAGGCATGTATGGAGATTTGAGAGGACTAACAAGGAGATGTGGGGTGTGAAGTGGGAGGAAAGAAAGAAAGAGAAAGAGAGAGAGAGAGAGAGAGAGAGAGAGAGAGAGAGAAAGAACAACAGAAGATGAAAGCCTCTTAATCCTTCAACACACCTCTATCATTCCATTTCTTTCATTTCCTCTGATTTCCTTTATTTTTCTCTCTGTTTTTCTTACTTCTTTTTATATTTATTTTTCGTTGTTTTTCATTGTTTTGTTGTTATTGTTCTTGTTCTTCTTGTTGTTCTTCTTCTTCCTCTTCTTCTTGTTCTTCTTCTTCTTCTTCTTCTTATTATTATTATTATTGTTCTTCTTCTTGTTCTTCTTGTTCTTCTTCTTCTTCTTCTTCTTCTTCGGTATTTCCTCCATCCCACCCTTATCTCCCTCCATCTTCTTTTGTTATTTTTCTTTCACCGCAGACGAAGGAAGTGTTTCGTTCAGTTTTGTGTGCAACCAACCGAATGTTTCTTGATAAAACAACCCAGGTGGAGAAAGAACCAACCTAACTGTGAAACACTATCTATAACAAGGCTTAAAAAAAATCAAAATTCGCCATTCAAAGGACGACTTTAAGATCGATGTTTACCTGTCGTTCCTGCAGATATCGATACACTTAGTAAACAGCATCAATACCAGCAGGTAAATTCTACTTAAAAAGCCCACTTCTGATTAGAGAGTATCTTTGTCATCCTAGTGCACACACACACACACACATAGACGGCTGCTTCTTTCAGTTTCCATCTACCAAATCCACTCAGAAGGCTTTGGTGGGCCCGAGGCTATAGTATAAGACACTTGCCCAAGATGCCACGCAGTGGGATTGAACCCGGAACTATGTGGTTGAAAAGTAAGCTTCTTCATGCCATACACACCAATACCCGCGCCTATAAAAATTTATTTTTAAATAATTCCAAATTACTTTCAGAACTGCTAATTAAATTTTTACCATTCAATATGTAAGTTAACTAAGGCGGCGAGCTGGCAGAAACGTTAGCACGCCGGGCGAAATGCGTAGCCGTATTTCGTCTGTCGTTACGTTCTGAGTTCAAATTCCGCCGTGGTCGACTTTGCCTTTCATCCTTTCGGGTCGATAAATTAAGTACCAGTTACGCACTGGGGTCGATATAATCGACTTAATCCGTTTGTCTGTCCTTGTTTGTCCTCTCCGTGTTTAGCCCCTTGTGGGTAGTAAAGAAATAGGTATTTCATCTGTCTTTACGTTCTGAGTTCAAATTCCACCGAGGTCGACTTTGTCTTTGATTCTTTCGGCGTCGGTAGATTAAGTACCAGTTGCATACTGGGGTCAATCTCATCGACTGGCCCCCTCCCCCAAAATTTCGGGCCTTGCGCTTAGAGTAGAAAAGAATATAATATAATTTAGCTCATGGTACCATTTTGATATGAGGCAATTTCAATGTGCACAGCGGACTCAACACTCGTATTGGAGCATAACCATATCAGCTGCACATTCCGAAATTATTCACTTACCAAATGCATTAACTATAGTAGCATTAGAGATAAACGAAGTCCTGCTTTATGCTACCGAGTAACGAGTGTCTATACAAGAGTGGACTCACATAAACACTCATCACGGCTTAAGAGTACTTCACTTATTCAATAGCATCCTTCTTCTTACAGACCTTTTAATGTCGGATTTTTATAACGCCCACTTTGGTATACAGTATGTTTAGTAAAACCAGTAAAGCCACAACTATCTCTGACCGTCTACTACGTACTCCGGTGCTCCACGTACTTCTCTTCACTTGTCATGACTAGGTTATTTCATTCGTCGCATGGAAGAGGTGTACTGTTATTACTGATTCCCTACAACAGTTGTCTGGAGGCGCAATGGCCCAGTGGTTAGGGCAGCGGACTCATGGTCGTAGGATCGCGGTTTCGATTCCCAGACCGGGCGTTGTGAGTGTTTATTGAGCGAAAACACCTAAAAGCTCCACGTGGCTCCGGCAGGGGATGGCGGTGATCCCTGCTGTACTCTTTCACTACAACTTTCTCTCTCACTCTTACTTCCTGTTTCTGTTGTACCTGTATTTCAAAGGGCCGGCCTTGTCACTCTCTGTGTCACGCTGAATATCCCCGAGAACTACGTTAAGGGTACACGTGTCTGTGGGGTGCTCAGCCACTTACACGTTAATTTCACGAGCAGGCTGTTCCGTTGATTCGGATCAACCGGAACCCTCGTCGTCGTAACCGACGGAGTGCTTCCACCACAACAGTTGTCTAATCCTTTCGTTTGATAAAACGGTCTTTTATTAACCCTTTCGTTGTTTGGTAGTCTTTACTCACTCCTTTGGTTCAGTTACATTTATCTTCTTTAATACATTCAAGTATCGTTTATATTTGCCTAAACCAAATTTTAGACACGTTTTGTTTCAAAGTTTAGCTTAGTTTTAGCCTACATTGTGTCTTTTAAGGAATTTTCTTAGCTGACATAAGATCAAATGTCAAATATGATTAAAAATGGTAAATCAACACCTGAACAGGATCGGTTTCGACAGTGTAAAGGTATGAAAACAATTAGAACATTTAAAAACCATATGGCAAGAAAGAACTGTTGTGTCGGGTGGAAGAGCAGAAAATAAAACAAAACAAATTGTTCAGTTTCCCACGTTTCTTATTTTCCGAATTTTGTAAAAGAGTGAGGCAGAGGACCGGATATTGCGATTGAGATTTGCCAAAACCTTTAAATTAGGGTTTCTCAATCTAGATGGTAGCGTCCCCTGGGGGCAATGTGAACGCCGAAGAGAGGGAAACGTTTGTGAGTGGTGAGAAGGTGGAGATGGAATTTGTTTATTGCCGCCCTAATTTGGATTTAATGAAGACGATCTTTGATAATTACGTGCCTATTTCCCATTGATAAACTTTAGCAGCGATCACATCAGCGGCCACAAAAGATTATCATTTCCTTTTCATATTGTGCCGTGGTAAAATTGTTTATCTTGGAGTCATTTTAAGGCGCAAAGAAGTAATGCTTGTGTTGCTGTTATTGTTGTTAAATTACCATTGTTATTATTCGTTATTTTTGTGCTATTTTTGCACAAAAATATCGGATGTAAAAACAGCAAATATAAATTGAGCGACTCTTGAAATATCTCGGTTTTCACAATACCGCATTTACGTGCAATAATTGATTTAACATTTAGGTATTACGAATAGCAAAATATACGTGGAGTGAGTGCTACTCCTCGGTTTATTAGGACACCAACTATAAATGAGAGAAGTATTAAAACACATTGATATTTAAAGTACCAAATATAAATGCAGTGAGTAGTAAGCTTCGCAATACCATTCATAAAGAAAATGAGTGTTATAACATTTCAGTTTGTAGAGTACCAAATATGAACAGATTTTTAAAACACCAAATACAAATGGAGAGAGTTTTGTCAAAGATCATCTTAATCCTTTAAGTCCCACTGTCCTATAAATAGGACACTAAATGACAACATTAAATAAGCTATATCACATTGTCTCAGTGTCCTATTTATAGGAGACCGAGTATTTCCATTTCTACTTGAAGTAAAGGAGTTTTAATAATAATTTTTTTCATTTAAACCTATTTTCAATCATCTGTAAAAATTTTAAAGTAATATTCAGAAATTTAAGTATCTGGAACTTAATGGGTTAATGGTATTTCGTATTCGTATTTCGTATTCATCAGATATTTTAAAAATTTCAATGGCCTAGTGGTTAGAGTAGCGGTCGAGGGATCGCGGATTCGAATCTCAGACCGGGCAATGCGAGTGTTTATGAGCGAAACACCTAAGCTCAACGCGGCTCCGGTAGACGGCAATGGCGAACTTCTGCTGACTCTTTCGCCACATCTTTCTCTCACTCTTTCCTCCTGCATCTAGCAGCTCACCTGTGACGGACCGGCGTCCGCTCCAGGTGGGGAACCTATACGCCAATGAAATCGGGACACCGGCCGTTAAGAGACAGGCATGGTTCGAGAAGGAACAAACAAACAACATTATACAAGATTAAATTTTTACTTTCTATTAACTTTAATTTCTGCTGTTTTAATCTCGTAAGTCAGTGTCAGCATAAACTAAATTAGTATATAATATATAAATCTATGGCAAGATAAAAGTATATAATCTTTCACAAGAAGATTACGATAATTGCCCAGTAACTATATATCTCATATTAATAGCTAATCTAATCTTAAGGTCTACACTCACTGGTAGACCTTAAGAAAATAAAAATGTTTAAGTTGTTTCTATTGGCTACTTTTGTTCGTTAATATTTTTATTATCGTCTGCCTTCATTCATTATGATAGCCTGATGAAGGGCTGACGAGATGGCAGGATCATGAGAGCGTCGGAAAAATTGCTTCGTGTCATTCGTTTCTGTTCTTCAGATTCTGAGTTCAAATCCTGCCAAGGTCAGTTTCTGTCTTTTATCCCTCCTTAGTCGATAAAATAAGTACTGGGTACTATAGTGTCATACACTCTCCTCCCCTCAAAATTACAGAAACCGTTATAGTCCGATTCCGGGGTGGGGGATGAATGCGTCAAAGGTGACGAGGCGTGGAGAGACAAATGAGACCTCTGTCCCTGAATGGTGGATTTGTGACGTTTATCAATTCCGACGAACAGAAGGTTATTATTATAGTTCTGGTAGAAAAGACAAAAAGAGGACACAGCCTGTTTGTGGAGAAAGGGTTGGATGTGTTTGTTAGCGACGGAGTAGCAATCAACCGATTATTCCTTTCTTTGTTTATAGCAGCTACTCCGTCCCAGATGCAGTAGGTCTTCCATTGTGGACCTCAATGGACCCTTTTAGCGGCCGAGATATTTTTTGACCTGAAGAGAAAATCCCATCTTTCGGATCGGTCCTAGCTATGCTAAGGATATGACTTCGCCGGGTGAGATCATATGTAGTATATATCTTCTTTACTCGCTTAACTTATTTCGCTCATCTAAATTTTATACCCCCCCCCCCACTCTCTCTCTCTCTCTCTCTCTCTATCTATCTATCTTTCTACATTGTCTCTCTTATTCTCCTTCTTACAGATTTCTTTCATTTTTTTACCTCTTTAAAATGTCTTTCGTCCTTATGTATTTTCCTTTTGTTAACTACATAACTTATTTCTCGTCTAGTTATTTATTCATCTCGCTTTCATTCTTTCTTCTCTATCTTTCATAAAGTCCTTCATTTGTTTTGTTTTTTCATTCTTTATCTCTTTCCTTTCTTTTTTTTTTTTTTGGTGTCCCTTCATTCCTCCTTTTCTTTTTTTTCTTTGCTCTCCTTTTTTCTTCTTATATTTCCTCCATGTTGTCCTTGTCTGATTATTGTTTGTTCTTTTTTTCTTTCTTCGCATTGTCGTTATTTCCTTTAAACCGCCCTCCCACACACTCACACACATTCTCTCACCTCTTTAACAATAATAATTCAACCAACACTATAGCACAACAACAACAAACATAATCAGCAACAACAGTAACAGCCACAACACAGAAAAATAGCAAGAGCACGCTTCTAAAAATGGCGGCAATGTCAGAGAAAGACCGAAAAGCTAACAGACCGCTAAACGGACAGGTTGACAGAAACAAACTGCCTCTGTGGCAGCACAGTTGCTCTAATGGCCATAAGACTGTCTTCTCTCAACAATTTTGCCTTTCTTTTGCAGGTTTTACTTTATTGTTTTTTGTTTCTGTTATTTAAAAAAAAAATTTTGCTTGATCTTCTCTCGGTCACTTCGTCGTCACTCAGACATACCCCCCCCCCGCATCCTCCTGCACAAACCACACACACACGTGCGCACCTCAGTACACGCATCCGTACAAGTAAACACACATACACACACACACATACACACACACATACACACACACACGCACACACTCACTCCTCTGAGAAGACGTGCCCGATTTCGTCCCCCAGTCGATAACATAGAATATTCACTCGCAATATAAGGCAGTTACCGAGCAGATGTGAATTTCTCTTCCAAATAGGAGAAACGAACATCAACAGAGAACTGATAAGAAACTTACAGCTCTTATTTGCGGGTTTCATTTCTTCATTTGTTTCTAATTTCATAGGTGCACTGCGCTCCGTAAAAACAGATCGACATAAAAATCTAGAAACGCTTGGCTTCTCCTAAAACGAACAAAACAGACCGATTCGCAATCCCCAGATACAGTCGATCACAGGAACAGTGAAAATTTATAAACCATCTCAAGGGTCTTCTATTTGAATTTCAGGGCAAACTTATGCAAATAATCATATTTACATATGAATACGCATACACACGTACACACAATACAGCCACATACATTAAGCAACCGTGATAATTTCAAACACCAAGAGGTATCTCGATTTAAACAAAACAGTTTTGCCTCGATATTATTGACTGGCTTCAATTTTGCAAAACAAACTGGAAAATATTTAAAATAGAAACCAATGCAATATATATATATATATATATATATATTATATATCAATCAACGGCGGTGCTCCAGCATGGCCGCAGTCAAATGACTGAAACAACAAAAATAGTAAAATAGTATATATATATATATATATATATATATATGTATATATATTTTCTCTTTTTCTCTTTTTTACTTGTTTCAGTCATTTGACTGCGGCCATCCTGGAGCACCGCCTTTAGTCGAGCAAATCGACCCCAGGACTCATTCTTTGTAAGCCTAGTACTTAGTCTATCGGTTCTCTTTTGCCGAACCGCTAAGTTACGGGGACGTAGACACACCAGCATCGGTTGTCAAGCGATGCTGGGAGGACAAACAGACACACAAACACACACACACATATATATATATATATATACATATATACGCCGGGCTTCTTTCAGTTTCCGTCTACCAAATCCACTCACAAGTCTTTGGTCGGTCCGAGGCTATAGTAGAAGACGCTTGCCCAAGGTGCCACGCAGATATATAGGCGCAGATGTGGCTGTGTGGTAAGAAGCATGCTTCCCAACCACATCGTTCCGGATTCAGTCCCAATGTGTGGAACCTTGGGCAAATGTCTTCTATAACCTCTGGCCGAACAAAGAAGGAAACTGAAAGAATCGTATATATATATATGTGTGTACAATATATATATATATATACATATATATATATATATATTATATTCCCCGAACCCGCCCTGTAGTCTCCCGCCTCCCTTTTCCCCTCACTTACCACCCCACGACCCTACGTCTCCAACGCACCATTCTTCGAGCTTTCCGTCATCTCCAGTCCGACCCGTCCACTTCACACCTCTTCCCTAACCGACCCCTCCCCTCTTTCAAACGAGCCCACAACCTTCGAGACCTTTTGGTACATAGCTCCTTCCCTGACCCTACCTCCCAACCCGGCTCGTTCCCCTGCTCCCGCCCACGTTGCCGCACTTGCCCTTACCTCTCCAACACCACCCGCCTCACTAGCACCCACCATCGACCCTATCCCATCATCCACTCCTTCACCTGCACCTCCAGCAATATTATCTATTGCATCTCTTGCTCTCTCTGCAATTCCGTGTACATCGGACAAACGGGACGCCGCTTGGCTGACCGGTTCGCGGAACACCTTCGTGACATCCACCTTGCGAACGACACACCGGTCTCACGCCATTTCCGCTCCACCGGTCACTCCTTGCAACACCTATCTGTGTTCGGTTTGTCCTTACACAGAGGCCATCCGGATTCCCGTTTGCGCCGTGAACAGGAATTAATCTTCTCTCTTCGCTCTTATACGCCATTTGGTCTCAACTCTCCCCCCCTCCTCATCTAACCCCCCTCTCCCACCTCCTCACCTATCCTTTCTCCCCCCCCACCCCTACTTCTTCAGTCCTTCATCCTTTCACCCCTACTCGCCTTCCCTTCTTCCCTCTTCTCCCTCCCTCTTCCCCTTCCTCTGCTCCCTCACTCCCTCTCTCCCCCCTCTCCTCTTTCCTCCTTCATCCCCCTCCTCCCCTTCCTTCTCCCCCTTCCTCTCCTCTTCCCTCTTCTCCTCCCCCTCTTCTTCCCTCCCCTTCTCTCCCCCTCTTCTCCCCCCTCTTCCCCCCTCCCCCTCTTCTCCCCCCTCTTCTCCCCCTCCCCCTCTTCTCCTCACTACACCACATGACTTTACACATCACATCACATATGATGTGCCATACTAATACACACACCAACTAATACATACTAATACGTACTAATACATACTAGTACATACTAATACTTACACCAACCCTATACATACACACGTCCAGACCCCGCATACGCACTTATACTCTCTCACACACACACACACATACCTATACATACCAATACGTACTAATACATACTAATACATACTAATACATACACCAACCCCATACATACGCATGTCCAGACCAATCTTACGCACTAATACTCTCTCATACACACACACACACACACACACACACCCTTATACATACTAATACATACACCAACCCTATACATACACACATCCAGACCCCTCCCACGCACTTTTAGCTGGTCCCTCAACCCATTTATCAACCCTATTATCTCCCCTTATTTCGCTCTCGCATCTCATGTTTGATCTTTGACCTCTGGCCGAAATCAGATCGCCATGTTGATTCGTTAGCTACTGCACGCATTTTTTTTCTCTCCTTCTTTCTGTGTTTTTCTCTCTCTGTGTATCTTTCTGTTGAAGAGCGTAGGCTCGAAACGTTAAAGACTTATTTCCTGATATTCCTGAGCGCCATACTAATACAATTGTTCGTTTGTTTTCCACCTGCCTTCGTCTTTTGTTTATTTTCATAAAGCTTCCCGTTATATATATATATATATATTATATATATATATATATATATATATATTTGTGTGTCTGTGTTTGTCACCCCACCATCGCTTGACAACATATGTTGGTGTACTTACGTGCCCGCAACTTAACTATTCGGCAAAAGCAACCAATAGAATAAGTACCAGGCTTACAAAGAATAAGTCCTGGGGTTGATTCGTTCAACTAAAGGTGGTGCTCCAGCATGGCCACAGTCAAATGCCTGAAAGAAGTAAAAGTATAAAAGAATATGTGTGTGTTTGTGTGTGTGTGTGTGTGTGTGTGTGTGTGTGTGTATGTGAATGAGAGAGAGTGAGAGAGGGAGAGAGCTAGAGAGAAAGAGCATGGGTGGTAGAGTGAATGGGGAGTAATTTCTTTACGAGTGAATATGCGGTTATGAACTATCCGTTTATGAACACAATTCACGCATGCGTATATGTCGCATGTTTTTGGTGTGTGTGTGTGTGTGTGTGTGTGTGTGTGTGTGTGTATCGTTACAAGAATAAACTCGGCGTCTTTGTTTGTCTGGCAATATAGAATTTTCTTGCCTGATCTCACACCTCGTAACCGCCATGACGCTGAATCGAATGTCTGTGACAGTTTTAACACCTTCTGACTTAGCAAACTATAGCAGGGAAAAAGGGCTGGGTAGGTTACAGACAAAACAAACATACTGTGTACACACACACACACATACACACACACACACACACACACACACACACACACACATACATGCATACACGCATACATATTTGCACGTACGCTCAAATACACACACATATATAAGTGCATGTTTTGAGTGTGTGTGTATGTATTTAGATAGACAGAACTAAATAAAGGAGTAGAAGGGAGGAAAGATACATACATTTATATTTATATTTTCTTTATTTTCAATAATCGTCTGTTTTGTGGGCTTTTTGTTTTGTTTTTTTTCTGTTAAAAGCAACATCACAAACAACTGTTACCAGAAAAAGAAGCATTTTAGAAAAGAAAGGAAATGTAAAAAGCAGATGGTAGGAATTGGCAATGTCTTACTTCCAATATTGATATTATTTAAACACTTTGATTACTTCTCGATGTAGTTCTGCCGACCATAAAATGTAAGGAGCAGTGGTTGATGGCGACCACAGACATAGGACATCACCTCAATTCGGAAAACATTCCAAAACATAACAGAAACAAATACTTTTTATTTGAAGTTTAGTTCTTATCTAAATATGACGTGGTCATGCTTGATATGAAAGGAGACCACACGAACTATTTTGTCCTGACTTTCACCCAAAAAGAATGTATAATTTCGAAGAGAAATAACAAAAAACTAGAAAAATAAATAACAAAAGCGGCAAAAAACACTCAATGAAATTTGTATCGTAAATAAACGTGTGTGTGACACAGGGAGTGTTCAGATGTTTCAGACAGGGACATACTTTGCAAGAAAAATGTCATTTAAGTTTAGTTTGGTTCCCAGAATTCAGTTTGTGACGTTAGGTAAGCAACAACCCTCTAATTTCTGTGTCTTAATAACAACACTTACCTCACTCTTTCCATAAGGTATGTGCATTTTTTCCTTCTATGTAAGGTCACTAGGTTTTTGCCCGCCCCCCTACTATCTTAGTTTAACAACATTTCTCTTTTCTCTTCTAAAGTGTTTTATACATAAAACAGTAAGGTATTCTTTTACTAAGTGAGACACTCGACTCCTCTACCCTTTTATGTAAGGTGTCCAAACACCTCTACTCTTCTACGTAATTAGTTGGACTCTAATCTCATATGTTGTTGTGTGTCTCTTGATCACACGGTTCTTGCGGGTCTGAACGGAAATAATTTCCTTTTTCTCTTTCTTACATAAACATTTATACCTCGAGTTGCTTGGGCGATGGCCTCCATCATTTGCAGAGGCTGTGGTTGATTATTTTCCGGACCAGATGAACCAACTCGGCCATCCTAAAGACCTATAACTGTTTCATTTTTTTTTTTCTGGGATAGGTGTACATGTACTTGTCAGATCATCACATCTTTCGGATCATCACATCGTTCCCCACCTTTCGGAGGAGTCTTCAGCTCTGGTGTTGAGTACATTTCTTCTTCCTCTTTATACAGTTCCCTGGCCTCTTCGATGCAGCGTCAACGTGTGTCAGCGGGTGACTGACCATCCTGCCAAATTTTCCTTTAAATACTCGCTGGTATGCTCCAGCAGCCAGCACCAGCTAGTTGTCACGTGTCTAAACTTCAACTGATCAATGGAAGGGAAGGGCGGGTAATCTTAGTCTGTGCGTTCATGCATGCTTTTTTCTCCATCTTGGTGTTGAACAGGTTTAAATAGTTTAAAAACCACCTGCATTTTATTTAAAGAATGGTACATTATCCGTCGCCATGCTTTTAAATCCCTTCTATTTAAAGAAATAATATTACATTTTGCCTTCTATCTTTTACTTTTCTTAGTCATTAGACTGCGACCATGCTGGGGCACCGCCTTGAGGAAATTTTGGTCGAATGAATCAATCCCAGTACTTATTGTTTTTAAGCCTACTCCTTATTCTACCGGTCTGTTTGGAGGACAAATAGACAGGGACAGACAAACACAGACTCACACACACACACACACAATGGGCTTCTTTCAGTTTCAGTCTACTAAATCCACTAAGGCTTTGGTCAGCCCGAGGCTATAATAGAAGACAGTTGCCCAATGTGCCACGCAGAGGAACTGAACCCGGCACCATGTGGTTCGTAAGCAAAGTTACCACACAACCATTCCTGCGCCTATTGCAAATAGGCATAAGATTAAAGAGTAAAAAGTAAAAGGCGCATATATCAGTTGTAAAGAAGTTGACAAGCTGATGTGAAAGGGTTAAATGGCGAGTGTAGTTTGTTGGAAAACGTTTCCAAAGTGCAACTCTGTTTCATGTCGTCCGAAAATGGAGAAGTGCCAAATTTATATGAAACTATCTTCGCAGTAGACATGTGTTTGGACTTAGATTTCATCCCCAACCTGGATGAAATCATTTTGGAATCCGAACAAAATCCGTAATCCGAAATACTTCCGCTTCCAAATATTTTTTGAAAGTGTTAGCAACTGTTTATGCATACATACATACATACTACATACATACATACATACATACATACATACATACGTACGTACGCACGCACGCACGTACGTACATACATACATACATACATACATACATACATACATACATACATACATACAACACACACACGCACATACACACACATAAATTCTTATATGCATATGTATATATAGAAGTCTATCTATCTATCTATCTATCTATCTATCTATCTATCTAATCTATCCATCCATCCATCATCCATCTATCTATCTATCTATATATCTATCTATCTATCTATCTATCTATCTATCCATCCATCCATCCATCCATCCATCATCCATCAATTCATCTATCTATCTATCTATCTAATCTATCTATCTCATCTATCTATCTATCTATCTATCTATCTGTCTGTCTTATATATATATATATATAATATATATATAAACATGTACCAGAGTATGTCTCCACGTGTGTGAGTGTCTGCGCGTGTGTGTGTATCTGTGTGTATCTTTATCTGTATGCCTGTTATGGCCGCCCTGCACAATACCATTACAGAAGCAGGAAGTAACCATGTGTCTCTCTCTCTAATTATTGTCAACTGTTTAAACACAAAACCGAGACACAACTTCTATTCAGATCCTTAACAAACACACTGTGCTCTTATCACTTCATTCTCTTTCTTGATTCTTTTTCCAAACCACATATTCCGACTTTGGTAATTTTAATTAAAAGCACTTGTTGCGTGTATGTATACAGTTTTCCACTTATCTGTTATAAAAAAAAAAATCTAGGCTCACTTAAATCGGATTATATACGCACATACACATATACAGAGTTACACATATACACACAAACACACCTAACACTCATATACATTAAAATTTGTGCGTATCTTTGTATATATTTTTATATTTTTGTGTATATCATTCTACATTAATATATAGATTTTGTGCGTATCATTATATATATATTTTTTTACTTTTGTGTATATCATTATACACATTTTTTATACTCTG
Source organism: Octopus sinensis (assembly GCF_006345805.1). Taxonomy (NCBI): domain Eukaryota; kingdom Metazoa; phylum Mollusca; class Cephalopoda; order Octopoda; family Octopodidae; genus Octopus; species Octopus sinensis. The sequence goes on along the minus strand of NC_042999.1, from coordinate 54,415,824 downwards.
TTTGTGTATATATTTATATGTATGTTAATACGATTTTTGTATAGTATTATACATATTTTTTACATTTATTTGTATATATCTATTTTATATATTTCTCCTGTTTGCAATATTCACGTATATATATATATATATATGTGTGTGTGTATCCACAGAAATGTTTGTGTAATTTCGACTATGTGTGAAATTACGCAAATACACGATATATCTCTCGTCTCACACCGATCAGTATTACGCATAGAGGGGAGTGCCATGCAGTCGTTTGACCTTCTAGAAACAGCGGCTAAATATGTCTGAAATCACACTTGACTACCTTAATAAAAAAAAAGGCTACGCTGAAAAGGTATGGTTACAGGTGAAATGCTTTTGGTCGTTGATCTGACGTAGGGCGAGACACCTCAATAACAGTAATAAAAACAACAGCGATGCATAATAGTAATTTGTTTCCTGTGCTATACATATATTTTATGTGACTTATAAATCCATGAGGATGGTTACGGCTGGAATGCCTTTCATCGTACGATTACTTGATGAGGGTTGTCAGATGATTAAAACAACTACATTAGCAAGGACCTCTTAAGGTGTCTTTTCTGCTATTGTTAACTCTGTGTAAACTCATTTTAGATTAGACTGGAAGTGTTATCAATGAGAGAGACTCCGAGCTACATAACCTTGTAATTAATTACTATAGTCACTGGTAAGTTTAATTTTTCTGAAATAATTGGAACTCTGTTGAATAATAATTAGGTTGTAAGGTAGGTTCTGATGGAAAAGATATCATAGAAGATCTTTACTGATTGAGTTATTATTTTATTGTTCTTTCACGAAGATCTTTGTAATCAACCGTGTCTATATAGGTGTGTCAGCTTCAGGTCTGGGGATTGTTTTTAGAAGTTCACAACTAAACGTAGGTAGGTGAAAGGGTTAGTTGGTCAGCAGATGTCTCACTAGTTTCCGTTGTTGTTGATTTCATTTGAACACAAATGGAAGTGTTCAATGTTTGTTTTGGAAATTTGAAACTTTAAATTTAAGTGCGTGTATTTAGGTACATCAGCTTTATGTCATGAATCTTTTAAAGATTCACAAAAGAATGTAAAGAGGTGGAAGGTTTAGTTGGTCAATAGATTTGTTTGCTTGTTGGTGGTGTTTTTTAAGAGATTTATCTTGTTCGTTTTGGAAGGTATAGGCTATTGTTCAGAGTTCAGTTAATCATGTAGAACAATAAGATTAGATGTGTCAGTTTTAGATCATGGAATTTTAAACATAGAAAGTTGTTTAACTTGTGCTTTAAGGTTCACAAAAGAATATTCATGGAGAGAAATTGTAGTTGGTCAGCTGATTTCTCACTTGGAGTTAATTTTCCTTGAGGCTATTTGATTGCTATTTGGAAAGTTTAACTTTCATCTTTTGCGGAAGTAAAGGTTGTGGACTATGTTTTTATAAGTATTTCTTCTATTCGGCTTCATTATCTTGAACCTATGAATATATGCAAATGTGGAGTATTATAAAAATTATTCGCTAATGTCATAAAAGAATTTCCCATTGAATAATATAGTCTTAGGTACACGTATATCTGAAAGGAAGACGGAGCATAAGCATAACTGAAATGCCTCTGGTCATAGGCCCCATGGCAGAGGATGGGTCTGTTGTTCAACAACGATGACCACTTTTAAATCAGTCGTTAGGTGGTGGCTCAGCTGGCAAGAAATGGCGGCCAATGTTTAAAAAAGTTGGAAGACATATTAGACAGCGTATAATCATATAAAAAAGGCGAGTTGGTCACGGATAGATTGCCTCTGATTATAGACCCGCTCAATCAGAACTGATCTAACGATAAACAACTGCAACAACATTTATAACAGTCGCTGCATTTATTTGATTATTTATTTAGCTAATTGATATAAAATTAAAACTTACATTAAACCACACGCCAACAATGATATGACTCCATTATTTCATCTACCAAAATTTATTCCTCTCTCTTATCTGAATAAAACTTTTCCCCATTAAAATGTTCATTCCATTTGTATCAGTTCTCCTCCGCACAAGACCTTCATACCTCACGGAGTTCTATGCCTTTTCCATGATTTTACAAAGACTGTCTTACCCTTTACCAAAATTACAATCTCTATTTCTCACAATAACCAAACTTTACATTTTCGAACACCCTACCTACATTCTACAATTTTAAATTTCCTCTCGCCTCACTTGAATATTAAAGAATCATTTACGACTACTTCCTAATTCATATTCCTTCCAGGTAAATTGTCACATACGATACGATGTGACTATAGCGTCTGTACTTTACATTCTTACTGTTCTCTCTAACAAGACATTCAAATAATTATCATATATTTGGACGTTTTAGCCATCACGGCTCACATCATTAACAAACACTGTGTTTAGATAGTCGCTTTTTGCGTTGGTTACAATCATATTAAGCTCATACTGCAGCGCTTCCTACACTGCTCACTGTTTTTTTACTTTTAGGGTTTGTTGTTTTTGCTTTATATCCTGGAGTTCAATGTTGTTTTACGTTTTGGTATCAGCAAATTTTAGACTGTTGTTCCATCGTGGCTTTAACTGTTTCCAGATGACCGGTTTGGTACAGATGGAAGACGTGCAAACTAGGCATTCATTAAAGATCCCAAGGGAAATGTTCTTTAAGTATCGAAGCCTTTTCAGACGACAGTTACATAATTATGAACATGACCTGCTGATCTCTAAATTCCTGATATAAGAGTTTGTAGAGAGAGGTTTCAAGATGTGAAAGCATTTTACAGACATCATGTTTTTCCTGTCTTCTCTAGAATAACATTTGAAGCAGGAACATCTAGAATCTTCTAGATGCATACATGTATGTATGTATGTATGTATGTATGTATGTATGTATGTATGTATGTATGTATGTATGTATGTGCGCCTTTAGACGTAACTTTAAACTTACAAACCTCCCAGTACTTCCCTTATCACAAACCTAGCCAATACCTTAACTACATAAGCATTCATTTCAATCACCACAAATCCACTTTTGATAACATAGTCAAGGATATCTTGATCCGTATATCTGAGCTCTCTTCCACTAAGGAAGTATTCAATAACCATGCACCATATTACAACCAAGTGCTCGCTGCCAGCAGCTTCTCCCATCAAATAAAATACATCCCTAATACTAGGCTCAAACAACATATATTTCAATCACATCGCAACGACACAATAACAATCAGAATCACAACAGACCACACATGCACTATGCTAGAACCCCGTGAGAACCCGCATTAAGACAACCTAGACCCAACACACATACGTATAACAGTCATATAAACTGAAAGAAGACCGTCGTATACATATATATATATATATATATATATATATATATATATTATATATATTATATGTATATATATTTATATATCTAAATATATATGTATATATATTTATATATATCTATATACATATATATATATATATATATATATATATATATATATATATATACATACATACATACATACTATATATATTATATATATTATATATATATATATATATATATATATATAATATATGCATATATAATGTTGTGCGTGCGTGTTTCTGTGTTTGTACCCCTACCATCGCTTGACAACCGATGTTGGTGTGTTTACGTCCCCGAAATCTAACGGTTCCGGAAAAGAGACCGATTGAATAAGTACCAGGCTTACAAATAATAAGTACTGGGGTCGATTTGTTCGACTAAACGCTGTGCTCCAGCGTGATCCCAATCAAATGACTGAAACAATAAAAGAATATATATATATATATAGATAAGAAAGTTTGTTTGGTAAAGCACGTGGGTGAATATATAAGAGAATAGTAAAGAGTGAAAAAACGACAGAAGGCTTAAATGTTAAAAAATATATATATTTGCGTCAAAATGTCTGGAGAATATTGGAAAAATTTTTTTCCTCCTTAAAATGACATAATTTTATAATTTTAAAAGAAATACCGGTTTCGCAGTTAGCTCTTCAAATTTCTTGTGACTTAATGTTTATTTTTAATAACGTAATCCTTGTATTTTTGCTACGGAGAGTTCTAAATAAGGGAAAGTAGTGAGTGATTTCTTCCGGTGTAAGGGAAATAATCGCTTAAAAAAATTTTTTTTCCTTTAGTGTGAATTCTCTGTATTATTGAGTTCGGATAGTTGAGTCTGGTTTGTACTTTTCAATGAAGAATGTTCCTTATTTAGTCTAATTTGTGATGATGATCCGAAAGCACATTGGTAACATGGAAAGATTAAAAATTGTGGTTGTAGTTGCTTTGCGCATTTCTCAATGTGTTCACTAAAGGTATCATTCTATATTCTGGGAATGCAATCTGTTGTCGATGCAGTGTGCATCTACGTCTGAGTGATAGTCCGTGGAACCCACGTAGTCTTGGTGGCAGCCCGAGCATTTAATGACATAAATTATGTTTTCAGAGGCACAAGTTAAGTTAGCTTTGATCTTGAATTTCTGTCTCTCTTTAAAGAAGAATTCTGATCCTCCAATAGGTTAGGACATGTTGCACAGTTCGATCTACCACATTTTTTTACTTTTGCATCCGTAATTTTAGAAGACAATTTTGCCTTTGTGAGAATCTTTTTAAGTGATTTAGGCTGTTTGTAGCTTTTAATGATTTGGTGTATGTTTAGAATTTCCTTTAATTTGGGGTTTTTATGAAGTATTGGTAAATTCTGGGTGATGATGGTGAAAGCTTCTTTGTTTCTGGGGTTGTATGTAGATATGTAAGGTATACTACCTTACATATCTACATACAACCCCAGAAACAAAGAAGGTTTTAAGGAGGAAAAAATTTTTTCCAATATTCTCCAGACATTTTGACGCATATATATATATTTTTTAACATTTAAGCCTTCTGTCGTTTTTTCACTCTTTACTATTCTCTTATATATATATATATATATATATACATAGATGTATCCATATTTATAAGTGTGTGTGTATGCATATATATATATATATATATATATATCAGACCCACAAACAGAGGATACCAAAAATTACAGAGAACGTCACAGGAATGCACAACATCGAAAAGAATGGAACTGAATTAGACCCAGAACGGACTTATACCACACACGCAGAATACCTAACGCAAATCTGCAAAATATGCAACACCAAAATATATAAGACAATATATGATATATGATTTATAAAAACATGTAACATACTAATAAATATCTGTAAATATCATCCAGATTTCTGAGTACCTCATTTATTCTAATATATGATACCTGTACATCATCTCCAAACCTTCTAATATATATATGTATATTTAAAGAGGTAAAAAACCACTAGGTGGTCAGCCGTATGCTAGAAGTAGATCACCTACTTCTAGCATACGGCTGACCACCTAGTGGTTTTTTAGCCCTTTAGATATACACATGTATTAAAATTTTCTGTGATTTTTCAGATTTTTGTATGCTAGGCTACTGGTTTTAAATTGGTATTAATTAAATTAATATTCAATTTATATTCCTCATTATTTTATATATATATATATATGTATACGTATATGTTTATGTGAATATAAATATGCGTGAGTTTGTGTGCCTGCGTGCATGTGTGTTTGTGTATGTGTTTGTGTGTGTGTGTATGCATATGTGTGTGTCTAGTGTGTGTATGTGTGTGTGTAAGAGTGTATAGGCGTAATGGTTTGTGCATTTCCTAATCGTTTAGGTGGCTGCCTGGGGTTACTTGACTCCAGAAATATTTGACAAATG
>NC_042999.1:54387563-54405063 GCF_006345805.1 Octopus sinensis | reverse complement strand
CATTTTATTGTATATATTATATATCATAATACACACACATGGATATACACATACATAAATATTTGTTCTGTCTTGTCGCTTCTTCACTTTAAAGGAAGCATATCATTTTGTAGCATTTTTCGCAATTGCAAACTGTTAAACTCTCTTTCATGTTAAATAAAATTTAAGTGGTTTGACATGACGCCATTTCTAAATAATACTCCGTTTTCTGTTCGGTAATTTTACCAATTAACTCAGTATTTTCCTCTGTTTTCGCATCTAAAGATAAAAAAGAATATTGCAACTTTGTCCTATCTGGAATCTTTGCGGTGAGATGTGAATAAAACTCCCCCAACATTATAGCAACTCACTATTGTGTCCCTTAGAATAATTCATTTTACTATAGGCATAAGACATGAAATATAGTGGAAGGGGATTAATCGAATACATCGACCCCCTAGGGTTCAACCGTTACTTATTTTATCGACAACAAAAGAATAAAATACAAAGTCGACCACAGTGGAATTTGAACTCAGAACGTGCACACTGATGAGATGCCGCTAAGCTTTTTCCCAACGCGCTAACGAGTCTGACTGCTCGCCGCCTTTGCGCCCTTCAGAATAATCTAATATGTTTCATGTATATATAGAATTATGTGTGTGTATGTATGTGTGTGACCACCACCGCTTGAAAATCGGTGTTGATGTGTTTACGTCCCCGTATATTAGCGATTCGGCAAAAGAGTCCGATAGAATAAGCACCTGATTTCAAATTCTAAAAAAAATTTTTTAAAAAACCCCAAAACAAAATAAGTACGGGGGTGGGTTGATTCATTTGACCTAATATTCTTCCAGGCAATGCTCCAGCTTGGTCGTAGTGCAATGTCTCCGTCAAGTAAAAGGTAAGAGCTAATATTAGCTTTTAATTAATTAGTTTGACGATCCCAACCAAGACTATGTTGGATGTCTGTTTCTGCAAAATTCTTTTGACTGGCTCCAAAGATAGCGACGCCGAGTTGCTAATCGACACCCCAGCCACTAAACTGTTGCCGTGTGCCAATGATAGAAATCAATATTTAACCCAGGGAAAGGCAGTGTCATTTCCGGTTGATGTAAATCTCCTCCACTCGTTACATATTCAATGATTCAGCTTGTTTTCACTCTCAATTTTTAACGATTGTTTTACAACAAAGGTTATCTACCAAGAAACTTTAGTTTCACCCTGAAATACGACCTGATATCTGTCGTTTCAATTGACTACGAAGGGAAATAGGTTTATTGGTCCTCAACTTCCAAATGTACATAGAAGTGAAATTAAAGTTCATGCGCTCGTCAGTGTGTGTGTGAGGATTTCGGCGTGCAATTCTGATATATAAGCACCGGGTGTATATATATATATATATAATATATATATATATATATATAGAGAGAGAGAGAGAGAGAGAGAGAGAGAGAGATACATGCATGCATACATATATACAACACACACACACATACATATACATATACAATATGTGACCGCGTTTGTATCGTTGGCGATTTTTTTTTCCTCCGTCTTCCCTTCATTGGATTTTCCTTTTCCCATGTTTCTGACGAAGAGCTCCGCTCGAAACGTTAAATCCTCCTTCTTTCTTTCCTTTCCTGAGCGTTCAATAACACTATACTTGTTCCACGTCCTCGCATTGTTGTGTTTTCTCTTTGTGTTTTCATGTTTGGATTAACTTTATAAACATATATATATATATATGCATGTATATATGAGTGTATAAAAAGTTATACCCAGAGTGAAGACTATATACTGGTCTTCTTACATGCTAAAACGATTCATCGTTATACATCAAGAATTCACATCAAATATCCACAATCAGAGTATAGTACAAAATAGTACAGCAGTGAATAAATTCAACTGTGAATTGTTCGACCCAAGAATTAAAATATTTAAATATATAAATATAAAGGGTAAAAAATATTAAAATATCATTTATACCAGTGGTTAGCATGCATAAAAAAATTCAGACTACATAAATATTTTTACTATATATATCAGTGTATACAAATTTATACACGGAGAGAAGACCACTATATGGTCTTCTTACATGCTAAAAATGGCAGTCAAAACCTTAAACCACGAAAAAAAAATTTGGGGGCCCACTTTGATTATAAACGAGGAGGAGAATTTGAAAGAATTCAAATATCAGTTAATTCTATACACCGAAGTTTCACCATTTTTTTCTGTAGTTCAGCTCAGAGCTGTGGCCATGCTGAAGCACCGCCGTTTTGCTACACTGTTATTACTGAGAGCCTCCCCTAATATGTGACACTTGGTAAAGAATGGAGTTTGATGTAGCTACCCTCATTTGCACCTCTTGCCGTGAGGTAGATTCATCTGAGACTCTCGACAGGAAGAGGTCCAGCCTTGATTTAAGAACACCTACATCTACTTTGCGCAGGTCCCTAGACTCTTTGGGAGAATAATAAAAAGCTGTGGGCTCTTGAAATCTAAGATGTTGCAGTAACTGGTCCTGAAGCGCGATGGCATTGCTGGGATCTTTGGCACTGTGCAGTGTCGACAAGTTCTGGCATTGCTGTAGCTTTCAATGCCAAAATTCGGCACAATTCCTTCCAGGATCTTCCAGATGTATATTACTGCATACCTTTCCCGCCTCAATAAATAAATCATTTAATTAATCACTTAATGAATCAACAATCCGTGGATCTTCAGTTGAATCGCTGAAGATATATAATTAAAAAACTCGAATACGTACTGAAAACACAAAGGAAAATGCTAACATATATAAAAATATTTATGTCTTCTGACCTTTTTTACGCATGCTAACCACTGGTATAAATTATTATTTTAATAATTTTTACCCTTTATATTTATATATATAAAATAAAAGAAGGAAAATGCACACACTTTACATAGTTTTAATAAATTTGTAATTATATTTTATATTGTGTTTGGCGACCGGTTTCGCCTTCGCTAATCATGACATTGAAATTAATGTAATTTCATATTTTCTTAAGAAGATTTTAGTCCATGTTGTTGTGCGGAGAAGTTTGTGAATGAATATGTATATTTGGGTCTGCATCTTTCTTGAAATGTCAGTGTTTGTATCTGCGTGTATGTTATATAGAAAATTATTATATTTATGTGGGTTTAAGGGTAACAAAGAAACGTTTGTTAATGAGTGGGGGACTTAATACTTAAAATAAAGTCATATCAATTGTAAAATTTGTGTTGGGCTTTAAACATCGCCAGACCTCTCCCTCAAGGTTAATCAATACATAGACATACAGATTGGTCTTGAAAGTATGTAGGGGCACAACAGAGATCGATTGAAAATGTTTCTGTGCGTATAGGAGAAATAAAATTCACATTACAGTTCTTTCCTTAAACAGACAATATACTTATTCCATACAATGTTACATAATATTTTATGAGATGCGGAGTAAAAATATCGTCCGTTTACGGAAACCATTGTAAAGCTAATCTGACTTCTTTCCTCAATTAAATCATTATTTTTATCATTCACTCTGCGTGGCGTCTTTTAAGTCTACTGGGTATTACCTTGGAGCTATGTTGTGCCGCCCTTCATATCAAGAGAAATCTTATTAATCTTTTTGATTTTGGAATACTACGCTAGCCAGGATCCAGTACGATGTGCTAATGAGGTGATAACCAGGACTATGATTATCCCACAATTAATATATATGTATGATATGAGAGGTATTGGTATCCAGAAGGCCTAAGGTGGCAGGCAATGCTATGGAATGGCCGTAGTTAAACTCTCGGTTCGATAATGATACGAGTGAGGAGTCTAATGCGAGTCCTGTGTGAACATGTATATGTTAAATAAAATGTTACAACAAAGCCAAGGCTGTGTGGAATTTTCAGGACATTGATAAAGAGAAAGGTAGTCTTACAGCTGTTTCTGGGATATAGAGATATCCCTTTATCAGAGACGATATGATAGAGTTAACTAGAAGGAAATAGTAGAGTTCAATATGAAGAGTTATTTTGGAAAAAGAAGCAAATAAGGAGTATATGGAGAAATAGGAGAATGATTGTAGAAATAAAAATAAAAATAAAAATGCAAAAAAATGTTACAGTTGCAGTTGGATAATGGAACTGCAACAATAATATTTTTATATATTTTTACATTTATTTCTACATTCATTCTCCTACTTCACTATACACTCCTTATTTGCTTCCTTTTCCAAAAGGGCTCCTCATATTTAACTCTAATATTTCCCTCTATTTAACCATTTCACATCGTCTCTGATGAAGGGATATTCCTAATATCCCAGAAACAGCTGTAAGAAACTTTGTTTTTATAAATGTTCTGAAAATTCCACACAACCTTGATTTTGTTGTCTCATTTTATTTAACATATATATGTATGATATGTATACACACACCACACACACACACACACATATATATATATATATTTAGTAACACTGCTTGAGTTGCATAATAGTGGTTTTATCTCTAATTTATATTATATATATACATATATATAATCCAGACCCTGAGTAAATAGTTTATGGAGATGTAGATGTAGCTTTGGTATAACATGGCTCTTGGTGTACTTGTTGATCGTTTTCAAAATCCCATAATCTTTGAAGAGGAACAGATGGTTTTGGAAACCTCGTCTAATTTGCTCAGATGTCTCTCACCAGTCGCTTGTAAATACGAAGAACCAGGACAATTGTATTTGAAGGTGTGGCAACGTATGAAAGAAGCTTGTTCTTAGATAACTCATTATAATGCATACTCTGAAACAAAGGCAGGAGATCGGACATCTAAATATAACCTCTTTTATCGCAACTAGGAGGAAAGAAAATTTATCAACGCAGCATGTCATACCAGCAGCATTCATATCACAAAAGTGCATTATATGGAGTCTAAATTTATGTATATACAAGATAATAGACACACGCTCGCACTCGGGCGCTCACACACACACACACACATATGTATATGTGTGTGTATGAGTCTGTGAGTCTGTGTGTCTGTGTGTATACATACATATATGTATGTATATATACATATATATATATATATATATATATATATATGTATGTATGTATGTATATATATGTGTGTGTACATATTTCATGTATACGAGCGTAGCTGTGTGGTAAGAAGCTTACTTCCCAACCACATGGTTCCAGGTTCAGTCCCCCTTGCATGGCACCTTGGGCAAGTGTCTTTTACTATAGCCTCGGGCCGACCAAAGCCTTGTGAGTGGATTTAGTAGATGGGAACTAAAAGAAGCCCGTTGTATGTTTATATAGATACGACGGGCTTCTCTCATTCATATATATATATATGTGTGTGCGTGTGTGTTTGTTCCCCAATACCACCTGACAACCGGTGTTAGCTTGCTTACGCTTCTGTAACCTGGCGGTTGGGAAAAAAGTACCGATGAGACAAGTGCCAGACTAAAAAAAAATGTCCTGGTGTCGATTCATTCGACGAAAGAGTTTTAAAGGAGATGTTCCAGCGTGGCCGCAGTCTAATGGCTGAAACGAGAGATAGAAAGATAAAAGATAAAAAATTTACACACACACACCAACACACACCACAAAAGAGCTTATGTTATTGTATATAAACTATACTCTATTATAAACGCTTTCTCATACAAAATATACAAACGCGCTCCAGTGTCTGTGTGTAAAATGATATAAATCAAATTTAACTATTCTAAAATACGTATTACTCTCTATGTATATATATATATATTATATATATATATATATATATATATATATATATATATATATTATATATATATATATATATATATCTATATATATAATAATAATATATATATTTGTACGCATGTGTATAATGTATACATAAATTTCAGGAAAAAAAAGAGAACAACAACGAGAGCTGAGGAAAGGAATTGTGTAAAATAAAAGCGGTACATACATGTATATTGAAGGAAATTGAGAAGGAGAGACAGGCTTTTTGGTGGGTGGAGAGGGAGAGTAATGGATTAGGCGAGGGCAAAAATGGGAAGTTAGGAAGGGGGCGGCGCAAGTATTTTTTTTATTGTCTAATGTTGTACAGCGATAACATTGTTAATAAGTTATTACGTAAGACAAACCACATTAAGTGTCAGAACGGAGATAAGCGAAAGTGGACGAAGAAGTCTGTGTAAATCTTCGTCTCTGATACGTAAACAAGTTGCTTGTTAGTATACGTCAGCTGTAACCCATTGTGACTTGGGTTATCGCCACTGCTCTAAATATTTACGCAAGATATTGGTTTTAGATTTTGGCAAAAGGCCAGCAACTTCAGGGGCGGTGTTTTAGTCCATTATAAATCGATCCCAGTACTCGACTGGTACTTATTTTATCGATCCCGAATGGATGAAAGGCAAAGTCGACCTCGGCGGAATTTGAACTCACTACGTAAAGACGGACGAAATGCTGCTAAGCATTTTGTCCGACACAAAAGGAATATTATTTCGTTATCAAATGGCACAGTCTTTCAAAGATTAATTCTTAAATATTCCATACCCAGCTTTCCGTATCTGCAACACTTGACACGCAACAATTTCTTTCCTTCGCTTTTCTATTTCTGACCGCAGGAACGATGCTTCAGGTTGTAAACAAGTGCGAGTACGTGGTTCTCTAATGACACTGGTTTTATGCTGTTCAGAAATGAAACCTGACCTACCGGATATATGAGCAATAATGTTCAATATTGTCTTGAGATATACGTTTATCTAGGACTATAGGTTTGTCGGTTGGCAGAATTGTTAGAGCTTTGGGGACTACTGGCTTGTGCTAATTATTCTAGCTCTCTAGACTGTGAGTTCTGTTCCTACTTCAATCAATTTCCATTCTTATGAAGTCAATTAAGTATCAACCAAGAACTAATGTACCCTTCTCTCTGCCTTCCTTTCATCCTGACACTCTCATAACCGGATTCATTGTACTGGGTTAGAGTAATGGAGGGACTACATCAAATGTCCCTTTTCTCCAAGAAATGCAGAATGTTCCTACTTGTAACACGGCACAAAAGCCGTCCAAATAAAATATAGAACGTGGCAGCTATGGATAAATCGATGTTCTCTCTCAGACAAATATCTTGTGTTCAATTATCCAACGATTTCTTCTTTTTAAGACGTTACGCTATGACGTAAGGGAGATTTCACTGTTATTTCTGAATGATGAGTGACTGCATAATAAAGTCATTCTTGACAGGGTTTGTTAACCTTGCAGATTCTAAGTGGAAAAAGGTGTCTTAGCGAAAGAGGTCTAACGGTTATAGAGGCGTAACAATTATATCAGGATTATGGGCAAAGTATTGTTGACACTGTGTGTTGATGATATTGATGATGGTAGTGAGGCAGCGAGCTGGCAGAAACGTTAGCACGCCGGGCGAAATGCTTAGCGGTATTCCGTCTGCCGTTACGTTCTGAGTTCAAATTCGCCGAGGTCGACTTAGCCTTTCATCCTTTCGAGGTCGATAAATTAAGTACCAGTTACGCATTGGGGTCGATGTAATCGACTTAATACCTATGTTTATCCTTGTTTGTCCCCTCTATGTTTAGCCCCTTGTGGGTAATAAAGAAATAGGTATTCCGTCTGTCTTTATGTTCTGAGTTTAAATTTCGAGGTCGACTTTGCCTTTCATCATTTCGGGGTCTATAAATTAAGTACCAGTTGCGCACTGGGGTCGATCTAATCGACTGCCCCACCCCCAAATTTCGGGCCTTGTGCCTAGAGTTGAAATGAAAAGGATATTAATGATGATAGTGTTGTTGTTGTTTAACCACAGGTAGTATTAATAACATTGAATCAAAGGTATTTCATTCGTGTCTATCCACTGGAGGGACTGAAAAAGCTAAGGGCACTGTCCCTTCCTCTAAATCCATTAAGAGCACGTGTGTTTGAAAAGGTTAATCGAAAGCGCTCACACAGGAAAAGAGGTTCGTAACAAAAGGTTCAATGTACATACCAATACGAATAGCACGCACCCATTATCATATATACAAATGTTCACATTTATATACGAGGAAAATTCTAATTTATCCACCTCAACACGTGCATATACTAGTCATACTATACTGATGAGAAGGTAGAGAGATTTTTACATCTCTAAACCAGAAATCGATCTATAGTTAAACTTCCTTTAAAAATTTTAATTTATTCACTTTTCTTGCTTTTAATTCATGCTAATGGAGTAAATAACTGCAGTTCTTAGAGCCATTTGGCGTCTATTTCTAACATATGGCGCTATTCACTAGTGCCCTATTATCATAATTATATTTATATAATTATATATTGATACATACATACGTATATACATACATACATACATACATACATACATACATACATACATACATATATATATATATATATATATATATATATATATATATATATATATATATTATATATATATATATATATATATGAATGTATGTATGTATGTATGTATATATAAATAAATATGGGGTAAAAAAACAATACGATAGTCAGCCAGATGACAGCGATACCTTGGATATTTGCTTCACAAACAATATGGAAATCATCCTAATGTGAAAAGGTGACACCAACAATTTCTGCAGATCTTAACATAGTAGAACAAAGCCACTTATAGATATAGGCCCTAAAAGTAGAACTGGAACCCTTTCCAAACCCTTTCCGAATCAAACTGAAAACTGATCCAACAAGAGATCCTGAAGCAGTCCTGGTTCGAACATGTGTCTATGCAAGAAAATGACATCAAATTTAACGAGTTTATGTCAATAATGTGAGCCATAGGAATTATATTTGCCCCAGAGAGAAACGGCTGCATATACAAAAGTATTATTCCTAGAGACAGAAAAAGTCATTATGAGGCGAGGATGTAAGAGCTCAAATCGCTTAGATAAACAGCCTACTGGCAGCAAGGGGTCCCACTTGTAAAGGACATCTTTAGAGACCGGCAACAGACTCAGTCTCTCCTATAAAAAAAAAACTAAAACCAGGGTTGTAGAAAATATGAAAACGAACTCTTTCTCTAAATTTGCAAAAGAACCAGCTTCAGTAAATTCTAAAACAGGGTCGTTGTTTGAAGGAAATGTCTCCCTGACTGTAGGCTTCGAAAAAGGTTCAATGAAATATTGGATGAACAATTCCAAAGTGTTTTCACCACCCTTTGGGATACATATAAATAAATCAGATGAACTCTTTAGCACTGAAACCCTAAATATTGAAACGGTGATTCCATCAGCATAAAAGAGAGGAATGCCATATGACCCCTTCGATGAAACGAAGGGAAATTCTGTAATAGGTTCTCATTGGTTTCTCAGCGATTCTTCTAAAAACGTGCAAGAAGACAATTTTGGTGAGCTTCCTCGCATTTGGTAAACTTCCGAAAAGTTAAAAGACGCTATTATTTGCTCCATCCCTAAAAGAAAGCAAGAGAACCGACGTTAAAAATGACAGGCTTATTTCTGTGCCTTTCTGACTTGACTCTAATTTGTAAGAAGCTGATGACTTTCTGACAAGAAATCGTTTGTTTGCTGACACAAAACATTGCTTCTATCTGTGAAGGAGGAACCGCAGCACCATTAATCCATTGCTTCATTATGGTTAGCTTCTGAAACAACAGCGAAATTATTGAAACGTTTCCTAGGGTTACTCCTGTCGATTGCCATTGTTTTTGGTGCATTTCTGGAAGTCGAGGACACTTGGTATACACAAGTCAGTCAGAGAGTATAATTCGATTCTGCGAAAAACTTCGATAATATTCATCACAAACTGCGTGATCTTGGCATTGTTGGAAAACTAAAGAAGTGGCTGAATGACGTTTCAGAAAGGTAAGATGTTCGGTAGTCGCAGGTAACGGTGCTCTCTCAGAGGAGATAATTGAATCCTAGTGGAGTCTCTTTGGAAGCTGTATTGAAGCTAGTCTTAGACATAGCCTTAGTCGTACCGAAGTATCACAGACAACCAAAAAACCTAACGATATCACAAAACTATCGCGAAGTATAAATGTAGGGTATTTAAGGGTTGAAGAAAACAACCTCCAATTCAATACAGGTAAATTTCAAGCGTTCCTTATCAGTTTACAAAAACAGTGTGATCATTGTGGCCAGGTGAGAATGCGATCCCAGAGTCACAATCAGTGAGTGGCTGGCGAATGAGTATGAGCAATGATGCCTTGTTCCATGTAAATATTATTGCGAAGATGGCAACAACACGAAAGAAATTATTCACAATAATGGTCTCCAGCTATTGTTGACCAAGAGGCGTAACGTGAAGTAGTCTGGCACTGACAAAGAAACTACTTTAATACAACATTTTTAGCTTGTGGGAGAGACAGAATGACCTGAAGTTCTTTTCTCTCCTTCCTTATCTCTCTCTCTCTCTCTCTCTCTCTCGCTATCTATCTATCTATCTCTATCTATCTATCTATCTATCTATCTATCTATCTATCTATCTATCTATCTATCTATCTATCTATCTATCTATTTATCTGTCTGTCTGTCTGTCTGTCTGTCTATCTATCTACCTATTTACAAAAAGTACATATATAAAAAATATGACAACCCCAAAATATAACAAAATGTTTTTTATTTCACGCTGGCCACTTGATAATACATACATACATACATAAATATATATATATATATATATATATATATATATATATATATATATATATATATATATATATTTATCTCCTTGTTTTATTTTCTGTGTCCCTTTCTGTAGAAGAGCGTAGGCTCGAAACGTAAAAGACTTTTTCTATTCCTGAGCGTTATACTGATACATCTGTTTGTTTTGTACACCACATGTCTTCGTCTTTTGTTTTTTTTTCGTAAACTCTCCCTATATATATATATATATATGGAGCGAAGATAAGAAATGGAGGAATAATTAACAATGAGAAATGGATTATTGGTGTTTAAAAGTCATTGTTTAATTGTATTTGGAACCATTTCTTATCTTCCCTCTATATATGAAACCACGCTGTCTAAATACTAATCTTAAGAAATTAGGCTTCTCAAAATCAGAAAGGAGAAAGCTAATTCGAAGACCACTGATCTAAGCCATCACTGGAACTGTAAAAAATATGTAAAACGTTCCAGAAGTTTATCATTTAAATATATATATGAGCATGTCTAGATATGCAACTATATGCATGAGAAGACATACATAAAACAAAACATACAAATCTACACGTATACATACATACATACATACATACATACATACATACATACATACATACATACATACATACGTACATACATACACACATACGTACATACATACATACATACATACATACATACATACATACATACATACATACATACATACATACATACATACATACACACATGCGTACATATGACATTGAAATTCCAATGAAGGAACCTCGGATCTTAGATAGAAACCGGTTCTTTCTCTATTGGCAAGAAATGTTGAAATAAAATGAATAATGTCATGCATACATACATGAGCGTAAGCAGAATTTCTACCGAGGAAGTTCTCATTTACAAAATCTAACCCACAATTAGCCCTCTAATTAACGAAACACACAAAAAACAAATATCAAATAATAATCATAGTTACATGAAACAGCGAGGGTTGTTGTCCAAGCCTGCCGCCCCTAACGACATTGGCTACGTGGGCGACATATGTACACTCCCCAACAACGAAAGCAGACTTAAAAAGCAGTACACTAGCGGCTCTCTTCTCGACACCGCCGTAGATAAAAACTGATCTTCTTGTACAAGAGAATGCAGAATAATACATTTGGTATTTCCGTTCCTCGATGTTCAGTTATCAAACGTTTATTTCATTGTTACATGTCACCGCACCTTTATCAAAAATCAACGCACTTCCATATATACATTACACACACACAAATACACACACATGTATATGTAATTATATATGTATATATATATATATATATATATATACACGTATATATATAGTTTCCATTATACATAAATACAGACATATATATGTATATATATGTATATATATTGTGTGTGTGTGTGTGCGTGTATATATAGGTACAAAAAATTCTGGGTGAATATTTGATAACTGTAAGCACCTGTATATGCCAGTTAGTGGTGTAGGTGATAGGGTATATTTATCAAAAGAAAAACAGGATGCAAAGGATTTAGCGGTACATATGTTTCTGGCTTTATTGGACAGTTTATATCAATGCATAATTGATGTAACATGTATGTCAATAGCCTTCTTCAGCCGCACACAATTATCACACCAAAGACATGTATTACATTATAGCAGGTTTGAGAAGTTTGGGAAAAAGACGGGTTACGTTGGGAATGCAAATCCTCATAGTCGTATATGGCAAAGCGAGGCACCAAAACAAAACGTCCATACCGTTCTTTTCACTCGATATAGAATGAGGAGTTCTCAACAACAAATTCAGGAGTTCTTTTCTTATCAGAACGATCAGAGTGAGTTTTCCGAGCTGCCGTATTTTAGTAATCACCATTAAACTCATCTAACTCTTTCCGAATCCTCTGCTCTGTCCTCGGATTGACATCAAAACACTCTGAAATGTTCGTATTGGAACTTCCGGTGCGTATGCCAATGAGTACAGCACATGTCATTTCCAAATTTCTGGCAAAGTGAATTGCGTTATGGTGGTGTATTTCTCATAGACGGTGCCCAACTGACCCTACCATACTGCGTATTTGAGAAAATGATAAACAAAC
Source organism: Octopus sinensis (assembly GCF_006345805.1). Taxonomy (NCBI): domain Eukaryota; kingdom Metazoa; phylum Mollusca; class Cephalopoda; order Octopoda; family Octopodidae; genus Octopus; species Octopus sinensis. Next base: position 54,392,360 of record NC_042999.1, on the reverse strand, counting down.
AACGCGCATTCGCGTAATTAAAAATATAAATTGGCTACAATTTACCCATCGCACCCTGTAAGTATGTATGTATGATGTATGTATGTATGTATGTATGTATGTATGTATGTATGTATGTTTGATGTATGTATGCATGTATGATGTATGTATGTATGTATGTATGTATGTATGTATGTATGTATGATGTATGTATGTATGTATGTATGTATGTATGTATGTATATATGTTTGTATGTATATGTGTGTGTATGTATGTATGTATGTATGTATGCATGTATGTATGTATGTATGCATGTATGTATGTATGTATGTATGTATGTATGTATGTATGTATATATGTATCTATCTATCTATCTATCTATCTATCTATCTATCTATCTATTTATCTATCTATCTATCTATCTATCTATCTATCTATCTATCTATCTATCTATCAATCTATTTATCTACTAAATATATATTTTCCAATTCCCGAGCGTTATACTAATACAACATCTTTTGTTTTCTACACCCCTGTCTTCGTCTTTTGCTTTTATCGTAAATTCTCCCTATATATATATATGATATATATATATATATATAATATATATATATAATATATATATATATATATATATATAAAAACATATATAAACATTTATGTGTGCGTATATATTTATGCAGATGTATACATGTATACACATGTGTATACTTAGGTATATAATACACACACACTATATTATATATTATATAGTATATATATATATATATATATAATATATATATATATATATATATATATATATATATATATATATATATATATATATTTATATATACATATGTATTTACGTACGTATATACTACGCAGGCATTCACGTATCATCAGATAGAAATAATACTAACATAAACTCAAGTACGGAATACGTGCATTAGCTCATAATCTGCGAAGACATAACAAAAAAAAGCTGATGAATGATGTCAAACAAAACATCTTTCACCAACTTTGAACGTGAAAAATTTACTGCGAAACTCATATTTTTAATTTATAAAAGTTTATAGTCTATTTTATTTGGTGTTCAAATCTGCAGCGTCTACTCGGTTAAATTCCAGAGTTGTCTGGAGTTAAAATATAGGAAATGTCTTAGATTAAAAATATAGTGGAGAAATATAGAAGTCTATTTATATTAAGGCTTGCTTTTTTGCCAAAATATTTTATGATACATTTTTGGCTGAAGAACTTTGTTAGATTTTTTCATTCTCTCCTTAACTTTAAACAAAAGAAAAACAAATTTGTGAGTCTCGAATGCGAATAGAGAAGGTAGGAATTTCGCTTTAGTATACACACATGGTTCCGGGCTCACTTCCGTTGCGTGGCACCTTAGGCAAATGTCTTCTACTATAGCCTCGGATCGACCAAAGCCTTGTGAGTGGATATATATTTCTTTACTGCCCAGAAGGGGCTAAACATAGAGGGGACAAACAAGGACAGACGAAGGGATTGAGTCGATTATATCGCCCCCAGTGCGAAACTGGTACTTTATTTATCGACCCCGAAAGGATGAAAGGCAAAGTTGACCTCGGCGGAATTTGAACTCAGAACGTAACGACAGACGAAATACCGCTAAGCATTTCGCCCGGCGAAACTGAAATATATATGTATATATTTATGTGTGCGTGTATCTGTATCTGTGTTAGGCCCATCCCCCATCATCACTTGTCAAACGATGTTGGCGTGTTTAGGTCTCCGTAAATTAGCAGTTCGGTAAAAGAGTTCGATAGAATAAGTACAAGGCTTACAAAGAATAAGACCTGAGATCGATTTCTTCGACCTAAACCCTTTAAGGCAGTGTTCCAGCATGGCCGCAGTCAAATAACTGAAAGAAGTAAAACAGTCTCACCATTTCTATTCTACTCAGGATTCAATATCTCTCAGATCAGGATTCACATACAACTTTGAAGACACCGAGGAGGCATGATGTCACCAAACCTCAAAACAACATCCATTATATGGTACATAAGTACCATATAATAATTTTATAAGTACGTCAACAACAACAACAATACTATATTTCTGATGTTTATAGCTATAACTGTGGCCACTATATTGTATCTATATGCAGTTAGGTTACTTCCAACCAGAGAGACTATTTACTGCTGGATATGTTAGTTACTATTTTATACAAAGTATTTCAGGATTACGTGAATTAATGCTGTACAAAATACTGTGCTATGACGACCGACCCGCCCAGCTGAAGACACAACCACTGGAAGTATGTTTCCTGTTGTGAAAGAGATGTGTAAAATTGATGTTCCTCTTATCCTTAACTCAATCCAAGGTAACTTTATCTTCCATTAGATAATCCGTTGTAATCACTGGAGTTATCGAACATTAGAAAAAGCAACTACTCCCATCACCTCTAGATATCTGGAGGTCTTTTCTTATACATGGCATCAATAGTTCCTTATTGATGAGTAGCATTTACGTCTTTATAGCAGGACACCTTCACCATTTTGTAACCATTTTCTATGATGACGATCAAAATTGAAATATTGCAATATATATAGTCGTTTATTAGAATACAAGAGCTGAAATGAAAATGTAATCTGCTATGAAAATTTAACGTTTACAAATAATCTTGCACTATTGAATCGGGGTATTATTCCGGTAAAGATAAACACGCGCACTGGTATGGCCCTTTATAGTCGTTGTTACTCAATGGGTTAGTTACTCCGTTAACCAATTTATCGATTAACCGTTTTTTACTAGTTAAACGCTTTGATCAAACAGTAGAAAATTTCATTTAAAAAATGAGAATTCTGTAAAGGTTCTTCCAGATAGATTTTGCTTTCTTCGCCGAGAAAAAAAAAGAGTCATTCCTTAGGGTTTATGGATTCGCATGACCAAAACGCGGTATGGGAGAGAAATGGAACTGGTTACAGCAATTAATAGAATTCACGAATGAAACTCAACCCCTTCTCAGCCAATCACCAACAAGCAAAGAACATCATAAACACCCGGTACCCAATTATTTCGTTGCTACTGAAATATATAAACATTTGTCTGATTTTGTTTATGTAAGATATAGCGTGGTATATTTAAAAACCTATTCTACCTGTATATGTATGCATGCATATATACATACATACATACATACATACATACATACATACATACATACATACATACATACATACATACATACATACATGCATACATATATATATATATATATATATATATATATATATATATATATATGGCCGCAGTCAGGTGACTGAAACAAGTAAAATAATAAAAGAATGTATATATAAACGATATTTTAATTTTAGTTGAAGACAATAATGTACAGTTCTAATTCCAATTATAGATTTAACTTCTATTTACATGTCAGATTTAACACGATAACATTAGGGTTATCAACTGGTTTTAATCGCACACAGTTGTTTGTTGTTTGAATTTATTTGGGGAGTTTTCTTTTTATAAAAGTTATTATTGGGAAAGAAAACTTTTGTACTGTTTATAAAACGTCACACAAAGAAGCACACTCTCACACACACACACTCACACACACACACACATACACACACGTGCGCGCACGCAGTCACGCACAACCATACACAACCACAAAGAAATGCACAAACACAAACACAACCACAAACATATACACACGTTTAGACATAATCTTACACATAAATACATAATGCCAGACACACAAACACACATATACAGTGTTCCACACACTCACACACACATACATACAGTGAGCCACACACTCACAAACGCACACACACACAACACACACCACACACACACACACACAAACATTGAATCTCTAGAGTGACACGTTCTCGGTGTGCTAATAACAGAATCTTTTCGGTGAAATAAACACCAGAAATGCTTTGCCCCATACAGAAACTGCTAGAACCACTCAGCGGTTTTACAAGCTCTTCTGAATCCATTACAATCTGGAGGCCTATCCACATCCTTAGCAAGTATCTCAGGGTCACAAGCATTTCGCCCCTTGGCTTGTACGCTCCGGCTTAGTGGGGCAGCGAGAAATGAGCTAGTCTTGCAGAAGGGTCCTCCAAGCGATCTTTTATCAACCACAACCATCTTCAGCTGGTTTGAGCTGCTGTACTTAACTCTTTCGTGCATTTCCTTAGTAGTGTGGACTCCTGGCCAATCTTACGTAGGAAATAGCGCACCAATCTAGTTGAAAAGCTGCGGCAGCCAACTTCAATGGGGAATGAAACCGCATGCCATCCCTTGACAAAGGCTTTTTTGACCACTTACACTGTGCAACACTCAAAAAAGTACAAGAGATCTGTGGCCATTTTTATATGCAAAATAACATGGGAAATCCATTTCTGGCCTTCTTTTTATTGAATTAAGCATCGTTTCTACAGAATTTTCACTGTATACCCTTTTTTAAAAATTATTATTAAATAAAATTCTCTACCGTATTGTAAAATGGGTTTCAACCCAGGGCTAGAGACCAGTTTTAATAACACCTACAATGTGATTCAAAGCTTGTGTTTAATGTTATTTTTTATCTTTCATATCTTATTTATTTTTAACAATGAGTGCAAGACAGTGCAAAAATGATCCAAACAGATTCTGTTATATCTGTGGGGAACCGACTTTTGCTAGAGAAAAGCGCAGTATTACATGCCATATCAAGAAAATATACAAGGCGTACTTCGATTGTTACCTAGGAGACCAGGATAAGTCATGGTCTCCTCATGTGTGTTGCCTTACATGTGTGAAAACATTGAGTGCCTGGTATGCAGGAAAAAATGATCACATAAAGTTTGC
>NC_042999.1:54365646-54387463 GCF_006345805.1 Octopus sinensis | reverse complement strand
TACATGTGTGTGTTTGTGTGTATGCGCGTGTGTGCGTGCGTATGGACACGTGTATATATTTATAAATATACGCATAGATACTTTTGTTTTAGGAATGTTTGATAAAAACAGGAAATGAACAAACGATGTTTTATTTCGAATGGAATGAAATGAAGGAGCGAGAAATTAATTTTAGAAAAGTTGAAAAAAAAAAAAATTAATAATTAGATTATGAAATGAAAAAAGCATTTGTTTGTCTTTGTGTTTTAAGAAAGAATATGGCTCCCTATGATGGAAAAGTTCCTTATTGAAGTAAGGAGACTTGGCAGGGTCAGTTCACCGACAAACAACATACCGCAGGCTATTTCGATACATCACCATAGATTAGGAGTTCAAACTGCGCCCGAGTCCAACAGATATTTCACCTGTATGGGTTTGGTTAATTGCTTATTAATTAACTTCTGTAAATCAATTTGGCACTTTTAGTGGGAGAATTAAGAATTAGACACATTGTCAATTTTAGAATATAAAAGCAGGCACGCACATAAACATACAAGCGCGCGCGCGTGGAGTGTCTGCCTGCATGCACGCATTAAGGAAAAGCATGCAGGCAGACGCTTCCGTGAATAAACATCTAAGGATATGCCAAACCCGGGAGTTCACAGTGCACATCAAGGTGACACAGCGGAGCAGTGACAACCTTAGAATCTCTGAGGCTATCCTCATACACCAAAAGAAACCTAAGATCAACAATAGAAGGGAGTTACAGGAAGCTAGCTGATTGCTATAGCAGCACCCTTCTGCGCATGTCCACTCCACAAACGCTCAACGCACACACATCGGCAACATTCATCAATTTCTTGTAAATGGGGTCATAACCCCGAAATATTGAATATAAAGTAAGTCAACATTAATTCCTATATTTGCTTTTTGTGATTTACCTTGCCTTTACTTCGCATTGTTTTGGCTTTACCCACGATCTTTTATACAATATATTCTACACAATGCTTCATAGTAATTATATATATGAGTAGAGCCTTCAGTTTTGCAGTTTCTCCCGGTAGCTGACATGTCGCATTGAGACGACCTTGTGTAGCGTCGCTGGATTACTTCGAGTTCCGTCGTTAACTTTACATTGTATGGATGTCCATCAATAGACTATCATGGTTTCCTGTTCTCTCGTTCTAAAAGCTCGAAGGATCCATCCGGCCAACCGTCTGCGTTTTATTGCCAACTTAGTAACATGCACCTAGTAAAAAGCACCATTACTCATGTGGATGCCCATGTCGCGCACTGATTTATATATATATATATATATTATATATATATATATATATATATATATATATATATATATATATATATATATATATATATATATTATATATATATTTAATGGAAAACGTCAAGGTGGAAAATGCTAAAATAATTTTATAAAAACATTTCAGTACCGGTTTCGGCCATTGAGACTTTTTCAACTCTAAGTATGGAAAACAATTAAATTTTGGTAAAAATTAAATGAAAAGTTTTTAAAAGAATATTTGCATCAGAAGAATGTGAGAGTGCTATGATAGTAGTAGGATGTTAGATGGTCAAGTGCCCTGAAAGTGACTTGTTGTGGATGGTAGTAGTGATTAAATTCTTGAGACATCTCTTTTGAATGTATTGTTCATAATATTTGCGTAGGTATTATTCTAAACAGCAGTAGTAGTAAAGTAAGGAAGGAGGTAGCGGAGAGAGAGAAAGAGAGAGAGAGAGAGAGAGAGAGAGATAGATAGATAGATAGATAGATATGTAGATAGAGATATATAGATAGATAGATAGATAGATAGATAGATAGATAGATAGATAGATAGATAGATAGATAGAAAAGTATAGTTGTCGCGCTCTAAGGTATTAAACTGTCAGTTTTCTTATAAAACACCTACGAACCTTAAAACATGAAGGATGCGTTGGATAATATAATACCAGAGAGGCTGCCTCTGAACAAAATATAGAAGTGCTGGATAACTTTTGGTCCTAGATCTGGTTCAATGAGGCTTGAATTAGCCTTAAACAACAACAACAGAATAATAGGCTACTTGTCTTCCTTTTTCCCTACAATTATATTGGCCCTTTCTTATAAGCCTTCTTTCTCACTGTTTATTTGTTTAACTTCCCTAACTCTCTCATTTCAATAAGTTCATTGAATAAATGTAATTGCATGGAATTTTCTATTAAAAATAAGCTATTTAACAAAAGACATAATGGGGAATCGCGAGGTAAAACGACAAAAAAGAACTAGAAATGTGATGAAAAGAAAAGGAAAAGGATATTTGTCGTTTTTAAGGACAACGAGTGTATCTAGATAGGTGACAGGAAGCTGTGATAGGGCCCTGTCACTGTTATATCAAATAATCGTTGTCAAAACAAACAATGATAAACAACGGGAGTAGGTGGAACGTTAGCTAGAAGACATAAGATCGTGGGTTGAATAAAGGAGTGGTACAGCAAAACGATCTTTTTTTCATATATATGTGATATTTGATCTTCACAATAATAATAATAATAATATTCAATTGTTTGCTTGCTTCTATTTTATTTTTCGCCGTTTTATTTATGTTCAGGATTATTATAGGTTTGTGAAGGCGGCAAGCTGGCAGAATCGTTAGCGCGCTGGACTTTGCCTTTCATCCTTTCGGGGGTCGACTTTGCCTTTCATCCTTTCGGGGGTCGACTTTGCCTTTCATCCTTTCGGGGTCGATAAATTAAGTACCAGTGAAACGCTGAGGTCGATATAATCGACTTACCCCCCCCCCCCAATTTCAGGCATTGTGCCTTTAGTTTAAAGAATTATTATAGGTTTGTGAAATTTTCGTTTCCATTGATAGCGGCCCCTCAAACTGCATACGGGTATTTTTTTTTCCGGCTCTTTACGTTCTGAGATCAAATTTCGTCGAGGTCGATTTCTATCCTTTCGCGGTCGATAAAATAAAGTACCTGATGAGGCATCTATGCCAAGATACATCTTCCTACGTTGCATGGGTCATGATACCACAAAACTTCACTTTAAAAATGACTCAACAGATCCTATCAGGTGGTGCTGCCATTAAGTTAGACATGGCCTGGCTCAGCGTTTGGCCGAAACTTATCTAAGGTATCTAAGTACTGTGATCGATGTAATCGACTAACTCCCGCCTTGGAAAGTTCAGTCCTCGTGCCTATGGCAGAAAGGATTATTATTATTATTATTATTATTATTATTATTATTATTATTATTATTTTTTTTTTCTTCTTTCAGATTTGCTTCCATTTCTTGCCGAGTGTCTTCCCGACTCCTAGGGCAAAGAAACTCATAGTATACATTGGTAGGCCATTAAACCAAACTCAATAGTTCGTTCATTTAAAAAAATTTTTTTTTTTAAGTTAAATTAAAATACATGAGCAGCACAGTTCTCACATCGACAATGCTCTTCTCAATACGTGTGATGTACCAGTTAAGACAATCTTTTGCACTTCTTGCGGGATGGTAAGCCAGGGATCATTCTCATATAATTTTCATTCCCTTTTGATCATTCTTCTTCTTCTTCTTCTTCTTCTTCTTCTTTTCTTTATTCTTCTTCTTCTTTCTTCTTATTATTATTATTATTATTATTATTATTATTATTATTATTATTATATTATTATTATTATTATTGTTATTATTATTATTATTATTATTATTATTATTGTTATTGTTATTGTTATTGTTGTTGTTGTTGTTGTTAATTATAGCGGGAGACATTCAACATCCAAATACAAATCTCAAAACCCTAGCTGTCCCCAGCAGAGCAATTTTCTGGGCTTGTTCTGCTCCCATGTATACAAGATGCTCAAAGTCTCATGATTATTATTACTATTTCTATGTTGTTGTTGTTCTCGTGTTCTTCACGGACTTGGCATCACAACTGGTTTAATTACATTTCCTGTCGAACTCACCTTGTCGATTAGTATGAGGAGCTTTTTTCATATAAGTTGTTTTCTGCCTCTTCTCTTTGTTCTTAGATTGTATTGTATGCGTTTCAGCTAATTCTGCGCTGTACCTACTCCCAAACAAAATAATCCCAGAGTAAGATTGATTTTTCAATGATTTGCTCTAGGATTTGTTTGTCATTATTTCTGAGGCACCAGTAATAACCAGCAGAGTATCATGGCTTTGTCAAATTCCACTTTTGATGATTTCATACATTAAATCGGTATAATCAATTATTTCTTCCTTGTCTTTTATACTCCGGTATCAAATGGCTGATGAAGCCACATAGAAGAAAGGATTTAGGACATGGTTAGCAAGAACGTCCACGGAAAAGCTTAATAACATCTGAACCAGCCAAAGTGTTTCAACGAAGTTAAAAACAAGGCTAGTGCTAGGATTCATTTGGCCAATAGGCATTTCTAGTTGCGAAGCATGGGCGCTGGACAAATTTGGAGGGAACATAACCAATGCGCTTTAAATGTGGGCTTATAGGAGAATGCTACGAGTATCTTACAAGGACCATGGGACAAATGAATGAGTGTTACAACAAATAAGTGAAAAACAGAAACTCTTGAACATTGTGGAAAAATCAAAAGTTCATCTGTAGTTGAAAATATTGGAAGAAGCAGAAGGTTGGAGAAGATGATGGTAAGAAGAATAGTAAGTAGCAGATCAAGAGGCAGGCAACGAACGGAATCGATGGACAGTATCAAGAGCTGGTTAGACAAAAATGGCAAGGCTGTTAGAGAACTTGCGCTTCAGCTGAAAGACTTCCGTTGTAATGATCATCAATGCACTGCAGGCGTCTAATACGGAGTGACGATCAAATGGCCCTGCTACATACATCACTATACATAGTCTCTTTTCCTTGCCAAAGACTACCACATCAGGGCTGTAGTGTTGTATTCTTCTCTCGGTTTGTATTACAAATTCCGACAACAGCCTCACTTCATCGTTTCCGCGGGCTTGCATTAATATTCACACAAAATAGACATATAGCTTGTTTTTATTTTCGGTGCCGACGAGGTCAAATTTCTTGCAAGAATTTCTGCATATTGTTTATTGCTGCAAATTTTATCCTGCCAAAACATTTTGTATTCATTCTCAGCTAAATAGATGCATTCCAACAGAGAGTGAGTCTTCGATTTCATTTGAATCATCGATCACAGTATTTGGGTGAGAAGTTATACTTCTCGATTATCCTCTTGATTCAATTTACCCTTAGGGCCAGTTCTTGTGTCGCCAACATCGTTCTATCGGTCTATTTTGAAAGTTGATTCGATGACTACAATGACTGCTATCTCTACCGTAAGATGGCGTTGCATACTGAGGCGTATCTCACTTGATATTCGAAACTTTTGAACAAGATATGGGGCTCTTATTTGACTTCAATGGAAATATTTGTACAAATAGCTGTGTAATGCCTGTCTGTGTGGATGTTCGTAACAAACGTGTGTTTATGTGTTACTTATATATGTATATGAATATATATATATATACATATATATCTATATATATATATATATATATATATATATATATATATTATATAATATAAATATTAGGGAATAAACCAAATTTACAGGGAAAAATCAGATTTAGGATTGAATCCAATTTTATAGTAAAATATAATATAAATTAATTAGAGACAAAACCACTATTATGCAAATCAAACAAAGAAAGACTTAATCCAAGACATAAAAAATTATATAAATTAATATAATTAAGATATCCACTTAATTATATTTAATTTATATAAAATTTTTTATGTATTGGATTAAGTCTTTCTTTGTTTGATTTGCATAATAGTGGTTTTGTCTCTAATTAATATTATATATATATATAATAATTATATATATATATATAATATATATATATATATATATATTATATATATATATATATATCATATATATATATATATATAATATATAATTATATATACGAAAGAACGTTTGAAAATGTAATTTTAAAAGATGTTTTAAATTGCATTTTCAAACCTTCTTCGTATATAATTCCACTCGTGCGGTACCCTACAACTTCACTTTGTTACGTATATATATATATATATATATATTATATAATATATATATTATATATATATATATATATATTATATATATATATTATATATATATATATATATATGTATGTATGTATGTATGTATATAAATTAGAGAAAACCCACCATGTAGCAATTCAACAATGAATTAATTAAATATACGATTTATATACATATATTATATATTGTGAAATTTGATTTAGTATTACTAAATTGAATTTTCCCCTGTAAGTTTGGAATCATATTCCCTAATATTATATATATATATATATGCATTATGTAAATATAAAAACACCAACACATATATACATACACACACACACACACATACACATGCACAAACGTACAAAGGTAGAGACAAGAAGGGAGAGCAAGAAAAAGGAGCAGATGAGGAGAAAATATATTTAATATCGATTACTATCGATACTGTCACAATGCACATCCATACAAGCAGGCATTACACAGCTATTTGTAGAAATAATTCCATTGAAACCAACAAAATGTACTATATCGTATTTAAAAGTTTCAAATATCAAGAGAACTACGCCCATAACAGACATAAAGGCCACCTTGTGATCGAGACAGCAATCACTATGGTCATCGGGTCAACTTTAGAGTTCATTTGTTTAAACATATAGGCGCAGGAGTGGCTGTGTGGTAAATAGCTTGCTTACCAACCACATGGTTCTGGGTTCAGTCCCACTGTGTGGAATCTTGGGCAAGTGTCTTCTGCTATAGCCTCGGGCCGACCAAAGCCTTGTCAGTGGATTTGGTAGACGGAAACTGAAAGAAGTCCGTCGTATATATGTATATATATGTATGTATGTGTATGTATATGTTTGTGTGTCTGTGTTTGTCCCTCTAGCATTGCTTGACAACCGATGCTGGTGTGTTTACGTCCCCGTCACTTAGCGGTTCGGCAAAAGAGACCGATAGAATAAGTACTGAGCTTACAAAGAATAAGTCCCGGGGTCGATTTGCTCGACTAAAGGCGGTGCTCCAGCATGGCCGCAGTCAAATGACTGAAACACGTAAAAGAGTAAAAGAGATCTTTACTCAGCCATATTGTAGGATATAAAGTGTTAAATATTTGTAACTCGAAGTTCAATACTGTGATGAGTCTCTCTCCATAGTGACTCTGTGATAAAGATATTTTAGACGAGAGAGTGACGTAGCCTCTAACACAGCCACTTGGCCTGCGCTGAAAACTTGGGCAATATCTACGAAGGTTTTTCATTCTGTTTTTAATCATCTCTACCACTATACATCTTTCAATCAAACACTTTATTCTTCTCCTGATATAGTTTACGACATTTTCCCCCATCATCATATTATTTAATATTTTTGGTTGTAATCCTTTCAGTATGTGCAAGCTTCACTTCCTCATCATGTACTTCTCTTTACCTGAAATACCTTCACCTGTAGAGCTGCACGCTGCACTGTTACAGAGGTGGATAGTGGAGTAGTTTCTGAATGCATAGGAGTCTTAAGTAGATATGGCGGCTGAGAATTATTCGGTTTGATGGCTAATGATCGGTCTCCGGTTAACAGCAAGCTGTATGTATGAGCTTGCAATGACGGAACGGACAGCACTGTTGGATCTATAAAAAAGAAATAAAGACTCTACACACCATCTGACGGCGTTGAGTCAATTTGGATAATTGTTACATCCGACTAAACCTAGCTTTCATTTTCGAGTCACACATGCACCCCGCAGGCTGTGAGGCTCAAGAAAGTGAAAGAAGTCCGTCAGGTAAGTAGCTTGCTTACCAGCCACATGGCTCTAGGTTCAGTCCCACTGCGTGGCACCTTAGGCAAGGGTCTTCTACTATAGCCTCGGGCCGACCAAAGTTTTGTGAGTGGATTTGGTAGACGGAAACTGAAATAAGCCCGTCGTATGTGTGTGTGTGGGTGTGTGTCGGTGTGTGTGAGTTTGTCTCCCCGCCATCGCTTCATAACTGATGTTGGTGTGTTTATGTCCCTGTAACTTGGCGGTTCGGCATAAGAGACCGATAGAATATGTGCTAGGCTTACAAAGAATAAGTACTGGTATCGATTTGCTCGACTAAAAGCGGTGCTCCAGCATGGTCGCAGTCAAAGGACTGAAACAAATAAAAAAATAAGAGAATATATATATATATACGTGTGTGTGTGTGTGTGTGTGTGTGTATAGTTCCTAGTTTCTGTCTACCAAATTCACTCACAAGGCTTTAGTCGGTCCGTGGGTATATATATATATATATATATATTTATATATTTATATATACATGAACGTGCATGGCTCAGTGGCTAAAGCGTCGGGCTCACAATCACGAGGTAGTGAGTTCGATTCCCTGACCGGGTCCTTGAGCAAGAATGCATGGGCGAATGCTGGTCTTCCATAAAGAACTTTACCCGCACTTGTACCTGGAGGGCAACTTCTTCAGTGCAATCCCTTGGTCATTCATGACCAAAGGGGGCCATTACCCAATGTATGTATACACCCCCACATATATATGTATGTATGTATGTATGTATGTATGTATGTGTATGTATGTATGTATGTATGTATGTAGGTGTCTGTCTGTCTATCTATCTATCTATCTATTTATCTATCTATCTATCTATCTATCTATCTATCTATCTATTTATATATATATATACACACACGAGTGAGCAGACAAACGTGTGTGTTTGTGTCTGTGTTCGTCGCCACCACATGACAACCGGTGTTGGTGTGTTTACACCCCTCGTAAACCAGCGATTCGCTTATTGGCGTGCTAGTTCAATAAGTAACAGTCTTGCAAACAGTAATGGGGTCGATTCGTTCGACTAAAATTCTTCAAGGCGGTGCCGCAGCATGGCCACAGTCTAATGAATGAAACAAACAAAAAAAAAATTAACACAATTATGGAACCTAGAAGTGAATGTATGTGACAAAAATCGCCAGGAAACAAGTGTGTGTACGGTTGTACGGCGTCTTGAAATTCGCTGAAATCCACCACACCCCGAGCTATAAAACTGCTTCATACTAAGCCTGGGTCGTAATCAACGACAATGGCGCATTTATACAAGTCTTTTGTTGTGTTATCTGATAATTTATCAAGCGGGCTTATCAACGTTTACATACTTTCCGTAACAAAATACCTGAATTGACAACACAATGTAATAAAACCAGTTAAAGTGATTTTTACCTGACCCTGACTTGACGTCTCTTTAAAATGATCTTAGCCATAAGAAATGGGCAGTCAGTGGGGCTTGGTATGTGAAAGTGGAAACATAGAGTTCAACATCTGTCTGTCTGTCTGTCCATATAAACACACACACGCACAAGCACAAACACACACACACACACACACACACACACACACACACACACAACATACACACACACACACTCACACACACACACACACGCACATGTGTATATATGAAAGACTATGAGCATTACGAAATAAAGATTTTGATGTGTAAAGGTGAATTATAAGATAAATTTATTTAAAAAGAATGTTATGAAATTTCTTTTGAGGATGTAAACTAACCTTTTTTTGGTAAGAAGTATTTTTCCAGTTAAACCTTTTCAAACACACGTGGTCTTAAGAGAGGAAGTTAGGAAGTTATTTTTGTGGTAGTGGTTGCATTATTTCCGGTTTAATTTCGGACTTATGGTTTTGGTCATAAATATTCTTTTACCATTGTTTGCTATATGAGATTGAACCTAGAAGCTTGTTGTTGGGGGAGCAAACTTCTTACCACGCGACCATGTCTCTCTGTCTTCTCGTTTGTTTTCTTTCGACAATATACTTTCCTCAAATTGTAGATATTTCTGCGTTAACAAACAACAACAACAACAACAGCAGCAGCTACAGCAAACATAGCTGCTGGTCCTGTATCAGGTAAACCTATCTTTTGTTGGCAGTTTATCTAAACTCAACAACATCTCTCGAAAAATTCTTGATGCGGAAGATGCTGCAGTTTTTATGAATTTATTTATTTATTTGTTCTTAGTTTTATGGTTTCTTCTCTTTTTTCATTTGTTTGTTTACATTTTCACTTTTGATTATGTTTTTACCTACTTCCTTTTCTTCTTCTTCTTCTTCTTCTTCTTCTTCTTCTTCTTCTTCTTCTTCTTCTTCTTCTTCTTCTTCTAACTTCTTCTTCTTCTTCTTCTTTCTTCTTCTTCTTCTTCTTCTAATTCTTCTTCTTCTTCTTCTTCTTCTTTCTTCTAACTTCTTCTTCTTCTTCTTCTTTTCTTTTTCTCTTCTTCTTCTTCTTCTTCTTCTTTCTTCTTCTTCTTCTTTTCCTCCTCCAAGATTCCCTTAAGTCAACAATGCGAAGAAATCTAACAGAACCAACTCAGCACCAAAGTCACTATCACCTCTACCCCCACCTCCCGCCCGCTCCCACTTTCACTAACAACAACAACAACACCCAACACTACCACGACGACCACCACCACCACCACCAAATAACTGCAGCGCCAGCACCGCCAAAATTACCACCACCACCACCACCACCACCACCACCGTCACTCCCACCACCATTAACCTCCATCACACCATCCCCTTCTAAGATGCATCAACAAATCATGTCTTTAAGAGTACATGTGGGAATTATAATCACGTTTCTTGTTTTAGTCCGTTTTAGCCAATAGAGTCACGACCAAGCTGGAGCGCTGCGAACACAGTTGAATGTTCTAAGTTTTTGTTTTCCTATCGTCTCTGCGTTTATCCAGTTATCTACAGTTTGCGGTGGGTTGATCCCTTTAATTGCTGTATTTGATTTCTAGAGCGAGCAATATTCCACACATGTATCAGGATGTACTTTTTTCATGGCCATTCCAAAGATTATAAGCATTACGCATTTGAGACGCTAGAAATAACAGCAAAATCCCTCTTGAATTACTTCCTTTTTTTGTGAACTCTCTTGTAATATACAGCAGATGAGGGCTCCGCAAGCTTCTTGCAAAAAAGCCTGCACAGCTGATTTGTTTATAGTGATCAAATATATGTGCCGCACATATAGTGATCAAATGAATGTGCCGCACATTAGCTCACTCTCCCCATCAAACTGATATTGCTTGAGCAGGTGCACGATGTCCTACGCGTCACATGTCGAAGTGATCGCATAGTAACGAGAAATGAGCTGTTTTGATCAAAAATATAACCCGGTCTGTGGATATGCATGTATCTATATTTCGTATATCATATTCAAGAGTGTTTATCTGCATCACTATTTCTCTCTCTACATATGTACGTGTGTGTGTGCATGTATGTGCGTGTGTGCATGTATGTGCGTGTGTGCATGTATATATGTGCGCGTACACATATATAGTAAATCCAAGAAAGAATAAACAGAAACAAAAACAACAATGCAAGGACATGGTACATGTAAAGTATTAGCAGACGCTCAGGGAAGGAAAGAAAAGTGGTATAACGTTTCGAGCAAACGCTCTTCTTCGGAAACAGAGGAAAGTCCAATAGAAGATATTACCAGATTACCAGCAACGATTCACATGTGGTTACATTTAGAAATATATATATATAGAGAGAGAGAGGGGACTGGACGTCACCAACTGTGCAACAACATGAAATACGTAAACAACGAGAGAAAAAATGGAAAATAGGACCCTTCAGCAGTTGTCGGCTGTCTATCTACTTCTCATTTCGAGCATTCCACGACAATATGAGTCTTCAAAGATAGTTGCTCACACAAATTCTAAAATAAATTTAGGATTTATGGAGGGTCAAAGTTGGGAACAAAAAGAGGACAGTGGAGATATACAAGGAAACCGAACGAAAACAAACATGGAGGGTCGTTAAACCAGAACGCGTGGAAAATATTGAATGATGGGAGAAATATTTTCTTTGAAAAGAGAAAAGATAGAAGAGAGAGAATAAAAATGTCCAGTCTTTTGAACATCCGTGCAGGAAAAGAAATATGGTCACGTGAAGAAAAGAAAGATGGACGATCGTCACGTGTGAGCAACAAGAGAGAGAAAAAGAGAAAGAGGGAGAGAGAGAGAGACATGATCAAACGGTGAGAGAGGGAGGGAGAGAAAAGGGAATTAAAGAAGGTTGAAGGAAGTAAACAGTATAGAGTAGAGAAGTATCAAAAAGGTTAAGATAAACTTACTAGGAAATGGATGCGTGGCGTTCAGTTCAATAATAATAATAAATACATATGTATATGCATATATAAATGTGTATATATATGTATATATATATATATATATATATATATATATATATATATATATATATGTATAAATCCTAAATTATATTTTAGAATTTATGAGAGCAACTGTCTTTGAAGACTCATTGTCGCTGAATGCTCGAAATGAGGAGTAGATAGACAGCCGACAACTGATGAATGGTCGTTCTCTGTGTTTACTTGTTCTGATTTCCATTTTTTCCTCTCGTTGTTTGCGTATTTAACTCGTTTGCTTTCGTATTTCATGTTTTAAAAAAGTCCGTGACGTTCTGTACCCATATATGCATGTATGAATACGTTACGTTCTGAGTTCAAATTCCGCCGAGGTTGACTTTGCCTCTCATCCTTTAGGGGTCGATAATTTAAGTACCAGTTACGCACTGGGGTCGATGTAATCGACTTATTCCGTTTGTCTGTCCGTGTTTGTCCTCTCTGTGTTTAGCCCCTTGTGGGTAGTAAAGAAATAGGTATTTCGTCTGTAGTTACGTTCTGAGTTCAAATTCTGCCGAGGTCGACTTTGCCTTTCATCCTTTCGGGGTCGATTAAATAAGTACCAGTTGCGTACTGGAGTCGATCTAATCGATTGGCTCCCTTCTCCCAAAATTTCGGGCCTTGTGCATAGAGTAGAAAAAATATTATTGCTGTTTATAAACGCCATTGCACAGAAAGTGGTCATAAACAGTAACAGAAGCTGACGCACGGAAACAACCGGGGATATACGGAAAGAACTTGAGATGTTAATGAGCAGTTGTAATACCCCAAATACAAACATGCTGAGTTCGGTATGAAAAATGAAGAAAGACGATTACGGGCACTTTTTGAAATGGTTTATGAGTACTGCTCATTCTTCGTCTTCTGGTTGGACCACCAGCAAAAGATAGTAGTTGTAAGATAGAAAAAAGTGGGGTAACTTTCATAAAAATGGAAGAGTGATAAACGGTTTAAGGGAAAATGCAGGGATAACACACACAATAAAAAAAAACCCCAGAGAAAGTGAAATATAAAAGAAGATAATTGTAGAGAAATCGAATATTGTATCCTTAAAAAATGATAAATAATTTGGAGGTGAAAGTTTATAAACAAAGAAATCTTCCGCCGTCTTTATTTAAATGTGTTATCGCACGTATTCACCGTTTCAAGTTTCATCTTTAAACGTGGTCATCACCGTTTCGTGTTACTTGTCTTACTCATAAATTAACCTCTGTCTTTTATGGAATCTCATCCGCGTACACACACACACACACACACGTGCACACAGAGTCCTGAACACACTCATATAGGTGTGTATGTATATTCTGAAGGTGTACATGAATATAGCCCGTAGGCTTGTTTGAGGGTCTGGGCGCACATATGTACATTATCGACCAAGCAATCAAATGTTGTTATACATCGCTGGTCACAATGCGTTTTACCCTCTTTGAACTTTTGAATGGCGCCACCTTGCTGGCTAGGCGAGCAGGCCAACATTGGACCTGATCAGAAGGATATTATTACGCCACAGGTTTACCTATTCATAAGGCGGCGAGCTGGCAGAAACGTTAGCACGCTGGGCGAAATGCGTAGCCGTATTTCGTCTGCCATTACGTTCTGAGTTCAAATTCCGCCGTGGTCGACTTTGCCTTTCATTCCTTCGGGGTCGATAAATTAAGTACCAGTTACGCACTGGGGTCGATATAATCGACTTAATCCGTTTGTCTGTCCTTGTTTGTCCTCTCTGTGTTTAGCCCCTTGTGGGTAGTAAAGAAATAGGTTTACCTATTCACAGGTGAGTAAACAGGTGCAGCGGGATATGAAGTGTTTTGCTCAAGAACACAATGCGCTGCCCGATCCAGGAATCGAACTGGTGATCTAGCGATAATGAGTGCAATGTCCTAACCATTAGGCCACTGGCCTTCTCATCTGTATATATGTATTTATGTATGCATGCGTGTGTGCGTATCTGTGGTGTATACCAATGAACGTATGTGCGTACATATATGAGACCAAAGGTATAGCAATGGCGTTCAAAAGTTTGTTTCGTGTCTCAACCTATAAACTCAGACTAATAGAAGTGCTGTAAATGAAGTTCGATAAATGGAGTCTATGCAGAATCCCTTCAAAGAGACCCTTTCCATTCTCAAATGGTGGACATAACCCGTTGGCTGGTTTAAAACCAACATCTGGCCACCTGGCATGCTTAGTCCACTCTGGTTTGGATCTAAGCACAAGTTCCTTCTTTCCCAACACCATTCGCTTTGTTCTCCACCCTCAACAAATCCTTTTGTCCAACTCTATATATCTAGTTCCCTGAGATCAGATCTTTTCGTTTAATTTTCCTTCTAAAATATTCCTTCTGTCCGAATTCTTGAAAATATATCTAGAAAAATCAGTCCGATTGATCAAAGAATTTTTTGAAACGTGAAATCTTCCTATATTTTTCTTATGTATCCATAAATAAATACATGGCATTTGTACATCACTTATTTTGATGTGGAATTTATATTCATCATGGAACATGGGTCTAAAGTAAGAGTGTCAAACTCAAAGGCACAGGCGCCCAAAACTCAAAGGGCCCTTTAGGTCGCGGACCGAACAGGATAAACATTTATTGAACAGACTAAAACGTTTTGAACATGAACATGTATTGAAACAGATGGTATATAATTTTATTCCATAAATAAATTAACTTCAACTTAAATTGCTTAAAATATATTGCTCTTCATAAAAACATCTCCTGTCAAAATTATAAAAATTTAAAATATGAACAAGTTGCAAGAAAAAAAAATTATATAAAAAACCTACTTTTTAGTGAAAATTGAAATAATAAATCAAAACTTTCAATTTCCTTCATGAAATTTTGTCCGAGCTACATACTTGGCATATTTTCTTGGCAGCGAGTTCATTGATGTTTGGGGAAAAGTTCTGTGTTGTTGAGACCCTCAGGATGGATTGCACAGCCGGTTATCTTCATCTGTGGAGTGGATTCCAATTTGTTAGTCATAGAGGAAATGTTGGACATTAAATCGATGCACGGGACAACAGGAAAGGACCTTTTTTGAAAAAATATGTCAGAGTGTAACTGACATGAAATTGCCTTGGGACAAACTTGTTGGACTTACAACAAATGGAGAACCGGCGATGTGCAGTAAGAAAAGTGGACTAGTGGGTAGGATACGTTTAAAGATGCAAGAAGATAACTGCGCTGGTGAGTTGACAACATATCACTGCATCATACACCAGGAAACGCTGTGCGCTAAAACCTTAAAAATGGGACATGTAATGAGTACTGTAATGCAAACCGTAAACTTTATCCGAGCCAAAGGGTTAAATCACTGCCAATTTCAGTCTTTCCCGCGGGAAATACATTCAGGGTTCAGTGATGTTCCTTATCATACGGAAGTGTTGTGGCTCAGTTGGGGAAAGGTCCTCAATATAGCTTTTGAGCTGGTTGAGGGGTATCTCAGTTCTTGGACACTAAAGGAAAATAATCCAATGGTCTGTGGGATGAAAAGTGGAAATGCGAATTGGCGTTTTTGGTTGACATAACTGCACATCTCAACGTTTTAAACATCCAGCCCCAGGGATGAGATCGCATGATCTGTGATATGAATGACGCAGTGAAGGCATTTCAAGAGAAGCTGCGCCTATGGGTGACACAAATGCACCAATTGAACTTGTCTTACTTTCTCTGTTGCTAAGTAATGTTGAGCCAAGTCAGCGCCACGGTGTTCCCAAAGCGACACTTTGCTACTAAACTGAGTTCGCTCCGCACTGAATTCGCTCGGTGCTTTAGTGACTTTGAAGCACAGAAAAATAATTTCGAGCTGCTTGGCAACCCATTTGCCATCAATGTGGAAACTGCACCTGTACAGATTCAAATGGAGCTGATAGAACTGCTGTGTAATAGAATATTAAAAGCAAAGTGCGACTCCGTGGGGCCCCGCACAGTCCACTCGTTTCATACCTGAAGCAATACCCCAGCTCTGTTTACATGCAGCTTGAACACTGCCTTTGTTTGGAAGCTCATGTCTGTGTGAGCAGCTGTTCTCTGTGATGAAGATGAATAAAACATCACATGGAGGTCGTCGTGTCAGTAGTCTCATTCACAGCAAGAGAGTTTGCAACAAAATATTTTCCTTTTTCTATCAACTATGTTTTCAAATCAGTGTCCATCTCACATACCCGATCAGCAACCGTATTTCTGCTAATACTCACATTAGCAAACAGTTGCTTCTAGTCTGGACACAAAATGTCACAAATTTTCATCACACAGCTCTTCACGAACTCTCTTTCAGTAAATGGCTAGGCTGATTTTGCGAGCTCTTCTGCCACTATAAAATTTAACCGACATAAAACTTGCTTTAACAGCAGTTTCACTTTGTGATTTTGCTTTGGTTGAAAAAGTCTATTGTAATGTGAGATTCCACTTCAACTCGTCTACCTTTCATTGCTTCTGCTCAGCAGTGAGGTATTTATACTGGTCCTGATGTTATGTCTCGTAGTGGCATTTGTAATTATACTCTTCAAGTACAGCAACACTAGCACCACAATTAATACATGTACTCGGTTTCCCACCGGATTTGAAAGGCTCTGCTTTCAGTATAGACTTTACTCTTGGCCAGTGATATAGATAGCTACTACAACTGAATGACATCACATGAATATGATCACCCGAAAGAGCGGTGAGGCGGCTGTTGCGGTGCATTATGGGATTAGTAGATTTTGCGTCATCAGCGCTTTACAACACGCCAGTGCAGTTACAATTAAGACTTGTGACTGCGTTATCATGCCTCTTTAATGATTTTTTTTGTACAGACAGGGTGTAATAGTTACAGTGGTAACTACTTTAAATTATTACAACTTTTGGTGACACTCTTAGTAACAAAGGTAGTGCTGTCAGTACTGCATCTCGGAATTTTGCAGCACGAAATTTTGTCAGCAAACAGGTCGTGGTTTCAAAACGACGAAAATAATTTGGCAAATTAAATTTAAATGTTGAAGTGAATCTAATGGTTTTTGTGTGTTTTAAATGGCTTATAAACACTTTCCGCGCTGTAATATTAATTAATCAATGGTAAAAGAACAGGGGTTATATAATCACATTCATTGGCACAGAGATGTTTGCGCTAGAAAAAAAAATTGTACACCTAGAAGTGAATGTCACTGTGAGGGACATTTTATAACCTCATCAGAGCGATATGCACAAACACACAAACACACATACACACGTTTACACTCAAATGTGTGTATGTATGTCAAAATGTGACCTCGTGTGTACCGTTGGCGATTTTTTTCCTCTGTCTTCCCTTCTCTGGATCTTTCCTTCTCCTATGTTTCCGACGAAGAGCTCCGCTCGAAACGTTAAACCCTCCTTCTTTCCTTCTTTCCTGAGCGTCCAATAATACTATATTTGTTCCACGTCCTCGCGTTGTGTTTTTTTTGTGCTTTCTTGTTTGGATTAACTTTATGTACGTATGTATGTATGTATGTATGTATGTATGTATGTATGTATGTATGTATGTATGTATGTATGTATGTATGTATGTATGTATGTTTGCATGAGGCAATTATTTATAGGTTTCAAAATTGTGTTTATGGCGGTGAGTTTATTATGTTTATCTTTCGAAGATGACCCGGGCTGTGAGATGCAGCTGGGCTGACAACATCACTAAAAAGAAATATTGTGTATGTAAGATAAAACATGGCGTATCACAGGGAAGTAAAAAGCGTAGGAAATGGTGAGCAGAGGAAGGACGGTATTCAACATTGATGGATTATGCGTAAAGACTCTGACAGCGATATGGAATCCTCAAGAGTGACTAGCAGTGATGGTGACAAATGTATAGAACGAGACAGACAAAACTGTGTGTCTTTTGTGATTAGTATAGATATCTGTTCTTGATATTCAGGATATTTGTGTTAAAGTTCTATGGAGATAAAGAGAGTGTGTGGGAGGGAGAGAGAGAAAGAAAGAGAGAGAGAGAGACAGAGAGAGAGAGAGAGAGAGAGAGAGAGAGAGAGACAGAGAGACAGAGTCAGAGAGGGGAGTATCAAATACCAATTTATTGAACGTGTGCTATATACTGTGACATTGTGACTGGGTGTTACTTTCGATCTTAGTTTCCCGTTAATGCCACCAGCCTTCTGCCTTCTCTTGTCCAAGGTTCGCTTTGACAACTCGCTGCACTTCCTGCTCTGTTGGGCTGCTTCAGCTGCACGCGGTTAATATAGCATTAGTGAAAGTAGATCGACCAGTGGTTAGGGTACTGGAAGCAGGTTCATAAGGTCGTGGTTTCGATTCTCAGACACGATCGCAAAACAGCTCATATTGGTGCAATACTATCAGATGATGATGGGCACCACCAATAACAGATGGGAGTTAATATGACGATGGATGATAAGGCAGCGAACTGACAGAATTGTTAGCATGCCGGACGAAAGGCTTGGCGGCATTTCGTCCGGCTTTACCCTCAGAGTTCAAATTCCACCAAGCTCGACTTTGCCTTTCATCCTTTCGGGGCCGGGTGATGCGGTGACGATTAGATAAGTACTAGTTATACACTGGGGGTCCAGGTACCCGAAATTGCTGGCTTTGTGCCAACATTTAAAACTAATATTGCGACGGAGTTTCGTCCTATTCAGGGTAACAAAAAGTAGGAACTCTTCGTATTTACGTGCCTCGTACACCCGGGATAAACTCCGACCTAATTATACCATTGAGTCGTGACAAAGGTAAAACGGTTACAGTAAAATAAAAAAAAAGCTAATGACTTATGGAAAGACTGAGGTGTTACATATTACCTTTTACCGACAATGTAACTTTAAAAAAACAGCATTCGTAATTAAAAAATAAATACATTTTTGATATTTTCCTCGCTAAACGTTGACAAGGTTGTTGCGTGCAGTGGGTACAGAGATCAAAGTGACAGAGAGATTTATTTTTCTGATAGACAAGCGCGCTTTGAATAATCAACGTCATGGAGACAGATACAAAAGAGTCAATCCCTATAAATCAAGTTATTTATAATAATTAACAGAGAGTTAATTATTGTTAGCTGAAATAACTTAACGTTCTTTCGAAAGCCATCCTTTGTCAAAAATTTCACGATTCAGAAAATCTGCACCAAATCCGTTCTGGTTTCGTTTAGCCGTGAAGAGTCCATTACCAAGGTTACTGGTGCATTGCTGACTGTTCATTCTAAATAATGATAAAAGAAATGTGCAAATGATGATAATGATGATGATGATGATGATGATGATGATAATGATATTAATAATAATATTAATAATAATAATGTCATCATCATCATCATTATTGATAGATGTATTGATAGGCGTGGGTGTGTGGTAATAAGCTTGCTAGTCAACCACATGGTTCCAGGTTCAATTTCACTGCGTGGCAATGGGCAAGTGTCTTCTACCATAGCTTCAGGCAAAGTAAAGCTTTGGGAGTGGTTGAAGGTTGCGATCTGGCAGAACCATTAGCACGCCGGACAAAGTGTTTAGCGGCATTTTGTCCGTCTTAACGTACTGAGTTCAAATTCCACCGCGGTTAACTCCTTCCCAGTTCGATAAAATAAGTACCAGTTGAATACTGGGGTCAATATAATTGACTTATTTCCTCCCCGATCTGGCTGATTTTGTGCCAAAATTTGAAATCATCATCATCATCATCATCATCATCATCATTATTATTATTATATTATTATTATTATTATTATTATTATTATTATTATATTATTATTATTATCATTATTATTATTATTGAGTGAGAGAGCAGTTCATGCCATCAAGTGACACTGGGGTAAAATATACGAAGCCCAATATACCCATCATGACTACCCGTCTGATAAAGGTACACCAGGCACATGCATCACAACCATATGTGCGCGACATGGTGATCTCATATCAAGATAAACAGCACATGACCTTGCAGGTGGGGCCCAGTTAG
Organism: Octopus sinensis; assembly: GCF_006345805.1. Lineage (NCBI taxonomy): Eukaryota > Metazoa > Mollusca > Cephalopoda > Octopoda > Octopodidae > Octopus > Octopus sinensis. The sequence goes on along the minus strand of NC_042999.1, from coordinate 54,367,309 downwards.
AATTTTCTTCAGGTTGAGTAGCCCATCCCGCTCAAACGGTCCCTGAATAAGGGTTGTTTAAGGATGTTGAAAAAACCACCCATGTTTCCAGAGGTGAACTATTCAAACCCCAAAGAATCCCTCTCAACACATGGCTATGATGCTCCCCCACTACTTCTGCTCGTGATCAGAGATGCACATATCGTCAGCCACTAAGGGACATGCTCAACTGGTTACGGTCAAACATCTGACAAGCAAATCTGTGGTATTGAGCAGAATATTTGCTGTAGCCCATCTTTTATACCAAGACAAAACAATGTACATGATAACACTTCCAATTATTATTATTATTATTATTATTATTATTATTATTATTATTATTATTATTATTATTATTATTATTATTATTATTATTATTATTATTATTATTATTATTATTGTTATTATTATTATTATATTATTATTATATTATATTATTATTATTATTATTATTATTATCATTATATTATTATTATTATTTATTATTATTATTATTATTATTATTATTATTATTATTATTTATTGCCTTTGCACAGCTTCTAACGCTGGAGATGTACTACAGTGACAGCTGTTCACTACCAGTGAACTAAGGTAACACCCCTTACTTTTTGAGCACATTCCAGAGCGCTTGAGAGGTTCCAAGCAGTGCTGTTTTCTGCAAGTGCTCCACCCTTATTACAGCCCCTATTTGTTCCATGTACTTCTCAATAATTATTATCATAATTATTAAGGCGGCGATCTGACAGAAATGCTAAATATTTCGTCCGTCTTTCTGTTCTGATTTCAAACTCCGCTGAGGTTGACTTTATGTTTCATCCTACCGGGGTCGATAAAGTAAGCCCCAGTTGAAAACTGGATGGAAGTAATCAATTTACACCTTCCCATAAAATTGCCGGCCTAGTGCCAAAATTTGTAACCACTATTTTTAGTTGAAGTACTCTAATAAACACTGTTCAGTGAATAAATGGAAGAATAATAATTATGCTTATTGTCACTTTGTATTGTGTTATGAGCGGAATGAATGCAGAGTTGATGAGAAGGGATATGGAACTGAGAGGATGAGGATATACTTAGATGTCTTAATGAGTCCTGAAAAGCATAGATTTACATCAGAACTGTACCCTGATAAAATCGCTGAAATGTAGAATGTGAGAATGCTGGACCCAGTTGTTATAGTCTGGGGAGCAAAAAGCCCTGAAAGACCACAGCGCGATTTAAGGTTGAGAAGCAGGTAAAGCAGTGAAGGACAGCAGGCCCTACTCATCAAGGCAACTCCGGTCACAGTTTTAGATATTGTAGAGGAGATCTTGTGACAGGTCCTAGAAAGAATCGGATGAGCAATAGATGAAATGCACTTGGGTATCTCTCATTCGGAGTTCAATTCCCGTATGGAAAGAACAGGCTGTTCGGGTGTTGGAGTGGTGGTGGACCACAACACAAAAACAGAGCAGGCCATTCCACACCTTTTCCTTATTCTTGGAATTCAATTCTCTTTTTGGCTCTGGGAGAAGATACTTGACCAACGGTTCTGGGTAGTGCGCTTGAGACCCAGAACATGGCGATTGCAGTATTGAAGCTGACTTTCTTTTATCTAAAATATTTTCCAGACACACACGCGCGCGTGCACACACACACACACACACAC
>NC_042999.1:54350646-54360646 GCF_006345805.1 Octopus sinensis | reverse complement strand
GCCGCAGTCAAATGACTGAAATGACTGAAATGACTGAAATGACTGAAATGACTAAAGAGTGGGCCACCACTTGATAGGTCATACGCGAATATATACATGTGAAGCCTTACCAAACGGTTACTCATGATGGGTATACAGGGCTCCGTATATTTGTACCCAAACGCCACTTTGACAGCGTGTACTATTCTCTCACTCAACAACAAGAACAGCAAAAACAATGATAATACTGTTCTATATTTAAGAGATGACGAATTATGTACATTATTTACATTATTTATATTATTTACATTTGATGGATATTTGTCCCCATCTTGTTTGTTGTTAACAGAACATTTCGGCTGATATACTCTCCAGCCTTCATCAGGTGTCTTGGGGAAATTTCGAACCTGGGCTCTCGTTCCTAAGGTATTTTTCGATGTTCTTGTTGCTGCTGTTGTTGTTGTTGTTATTATTAGTATTATTATTATTATCATTATCATTATTATTATTCAGGTCACTGCCTGGAATCGAACTCGGAATCACGGTGTTAGTAGCCCGCGCTCTTAACCATTATACCATATGCATGCGGGCATGATTATAATACTTATTATAATTCCTTTATCTTGTCAGCAACTATTTTTGAGAGGGACCAGGTACTAAACATATATGTATGTATGTATGTATGTATGTATGTATGTATGTATGTATGTATGTATGTATGTATGTATGTACGTACGTATGTATGTATGCATGCATGTATGTATGTATGTATGTATGTATGTATGTATGCATGCATGTATGTATGTATGCATGCATGCATGCATGTATGTATGCATGTATGTACGTATGTGTGTATGTGTGCATGTGTGTATGTATGTATGTATGTATGTATGTATGTATGTATGTATGTATGTATGCATGCATGCAAGCATGTATGTATGTATGTATGTATATATGTATGTATGTATGTATATGTGTATGTATATATGCATGGATATATATGTATATATGTATAATCAGGGAGTGAAGGTGTGTGGCTTAGTGGTTAGGGTATTCGGCTCACGATCGTAAGGTCGGGAGTTCGGTTCCCGGTGGCGCGTTGTTTCCTTAAGGAAGACACTTTATTTGTCTTTGCCCCAGTCTACTCCGCCGGCAAAGATGAGTTGTACCTGTAATACGAAACGGGCAGTCCTTGTCACATTCTGTGTACCATACTGAATCTCCCTGAGAACTAAGTTAAGGGTACGCGTGTCTGTGGAGTACTCAGCCACTTGCATGTTAAATTCACGACTAGGCTGTTCCATTGATCGGATCAACTGGAGCACACATCGTCGTAGCCGACGGAGGGCCAGTTATTGTCAAAGAAAGGTTATTGTTCCTCTCACTAAATATATTAAGACGGCTGTTTAATACCTTGCCAGATCAAATGCTTTGACCTCCTGCAGCAGTGGAGGCGCAATGGCCCAGTGGTTAGGGCAACGGACTCGAGGTCGGAGGATCGCAGTTTCGATTTCTAGACCGGGTGTTGTGTGTGTTTATTGAGCGAAAACACCTAAAGCTCCACGAGGCTCCAGCAGTGGGTGGTGGCGACCCCTGTTGTACTCTTTCGCTCCAACTTTCTCTCACTCTTTCTTCCCGTTCCTTGTCCCCGACTTCCTACGCAACCGCTGTGCCTGGATGCGCATTCATCCATCCGTCGATGCTCTCTGTGTCGGGGGTTGACCTGCTTTCTCTTCTGCGGGTCTTACGAATAGCAAGGGACCACGTTTCGGACTTCTCTTTCCTGCTGCAGCAATATCGAACCAGAAGCCAATCTCCAAAGAATGGCCATGGAAAAGGTTTGAACTGAAACACTTAAAAGCAGAAAAAGACCAAAACAAATGCTTCCATCTAAAATTATATCTTTATATAACGTTAAAATTTTTCCAAATAGTTCTTCTCTTCTGTCAATTATCACAGCCAGCAGAATCAGATTTAAACCTAATGCACAGCCAATGGTAACCAAGTATTACAGCAGCACATAAACCTACTAATCGCTTGGTTGAAGCGAAACACATTTAATGAAAGCTTAAGTCTTTTGAAATGTTTCTTTTTTTAAAAAATCATTCGATAACATTAATTCATTGTTATTTAAATATTCCGATCTTTCGGCATATTTTATCACTATTACACGAACGTTCTATAAGGTAAGAAATTAAAACAGATGACACACACACACACACACACACACACACACACACACAGAGCTTGCCTGATAACTTTCTCAATGCATTGGCGAAGCTCCAAAGAGGCAAGAGTTTTGAACCAAAATAAAATATCTTTAATCGCTACTACGGTATTGTGTAACTTGTATTTCTGACAGTCAACATCAAATCTATCTATCTATCTATCTATCTATCTATCTATCTATCTATCTATCTATCTATCTATCTATCTATCTATCTATCTCCCTTTTGATCGGAATTTTACATTTGTTTCCTGTTTTGTTTCCTTTTTTCTTTTTCCATCTTCGAAAAGAAAAAGCTCTACATTTGTATTTGTCCCCTCTGTATTTCAGCCTCGTGTGGTTTTGGGCCTTCTTCAGAAACTATTTGTTTAATGAAAGGGTCAGACTAGACTCTCCCACCTCTATTTTCTTTTTGTTGCTTTAGTTTTCGATTTTGTTTTCTGAAATTGTATTTAGTCGCCATTTTGTTATTTCCTATAGCTGTTCTCCTGAATCATAAATTGTGATAATGTCTAGCACTATATCGCATTGTTTCCTAGTACACACACACACACACACACATACACACACACACACACACATACACACACACACAACACACACACACACACACCCATTCACACACACATATATATACACACATGTATGCACATTATATATATATATATATATATATATATATATATATATATATATATGTGTATATACACACACACATTATATATACACATATACATATATACTTACATGCACACACACGAACACACGCACACACACACACATACATATGTAAACGCACAAAGCTCTAGATAATCACAGGTACATATAACCTAATTTTGGTCTTCAGAATTATATTTATTGAGACAAGAATTGTGAGTAACATAAGTATTTGAGATATGAAGTTCCGCCATATGTAGATTTAATATCAAAATAATAACATAACTATAAATACACGTATGCCAACACACACCCATTCACAAATGCACACACACACACACACACACACACACACACACACACACGTGTATGTATGCATGTTGATATAGTTTTTGCCTGGGTCTATTCCTTCATTACTTTAACAATAATAATATATACGTACCAATCAATAACAGTGTATATTTATTAGACCACATTGTGTACCGAATAACATCGTTCTGGTCTGGTGAACTGACAACTTTCTATTATTATATACGAGGCCGCTTGCCACATCAACAATATTAGTAAATCAAAACATATGTAAATAATTGAAGGTGTAACATATGTTTATTTGATCCTGGCTACCAACGTTTGAATTAGATTAACACTTGAGCATAGATTAACGATTATATTGATTCCCATCAATGATTTCATCCATCTATACCATAGATTATATCGACAAGAGGTGCGCCGTTATTTAACCCAAGGTATACCGTGATAGAAAACCAATCCATCTGCGGCCATCCTGTCTCTTATTGACAATTTGTCCACAACTCCAAATCGTCCTCCCACGCAAGTGTTTTGAGGGAGATTTAGCTGCTATTGTTGTGTTATAATAATTGTAGTGGAATTGTTTTTGCTGCTTAATCGCTGACAAATATTGATAAAAAATTATGTTCAAAGGTGTTTCATCTGCGGCCACCCCGCCAGTTTTTTCCTCGTGAGTCAGTAGTAGGTTGTGGGCTTTGAGGGAAAATTGGATGCCATTTCTAGCAGGTTCGACAACCAAACAAAAGATACTTGCCTGGGTCATAAAGAATGCAGTGGAACAGAAAAATCTTCCCAGCCAGCAGAGTATTAGAATTCCTGTCCTAGGTTCGAATACTTATAGAAGCTGTAGTTGTTTACTTAATATCTCTATGTCTGTGCATTTACGAAGTTGGTTTGGCAACTGCTTGGTTTCGAGTTCATGCCCATTGCGCGGCACCTCGTATAACTGTCTTCCACTGTAACCCCGCGCCGACCAATTCCTTGTGACTGAATTTGATTGACGGAAACTCTATAAAAACCCATCGCGTCTTTGCGTTTATACGAGTACCGCTTGACAAACGATGATGGTTTATTTACACCCACATAGCGTAGAGGTTCGATTGAACGAGAACGACAGAATGCATACCAGCATACTAAACTTAAAATGAGTACTAAGTTGTACTGGTTCGTCTAAAACAGTGGTTCCCAACCGGGGTCCAAATGATCCTTGAAGGTCCACATAAGATTTTGCTTTTAATATTTATGTACAATAAATAGGAGCACTCCGTCGGTTACGACGACGAGGGTCGCAGCTGATTCGATCAGCGGAACAGCTTGCTCGTGAAATTAACGTGCAAGTGGCTGAGCACTAAACAGACACATGTACCCTTAAAATTGTTCTCGGGGAGATTCAGCGTGACACAGAGTGTGATAAGGCTGGCCCTTTGAAATACAGGTACTATTCATTTTTGCCAGCCGAATGGACTGGAGCAACGTGAAATAAAGTGTCTTGCTCAAGGACAAAACGCGTCGCCCGAAATTGAACTCACGACCTTACGATTGTGAGCTGAATACCCTAACCACTAAGCCACGCACCTTCACTACAATCAATAGGTTGTACTTCTGAAATACACAAAATATTTTCACAAATTTTAAATACAATTCTTAGTAATATTTAATTATAAAACTACAATGGGATCTTTTAAAACATTGAGTGGCTGTGAGGGTCTCCCTGAGTAAAAGAGGAACCAAAGGGTCCAGTAGGAAAAAATAGTTAGGAACCACTGATCTAAAACCTTCGAGGTGGTGCTCTGGTGTGGCCACAGTTAAACGACTGATACAAGTAAAAAATAAAAGAATAAAAAGAATTCCAGTAGCAGCAGCAGTGTCATTCGGTGAGCCAGGAACCATTAACGATTCATCTTATTTCCCCATTTCTTCTTTCTAACAATCCAGAAATGACTCACACATTCATTCGGTTTCCTATTTATGGAAATGGCCAAATGGTACAGCCAAAAAAAGAGCATAGCATTTTCTAACATAACATTGTAGTCGCTAATGAAAGTGAATCGATCCATCAGAAATAATAAGAGGAATTTTGGAAAAGTGCAAACAGGCCTAAAGGCATCCATATTGTAGCTGTTACCATTCTATCCCTCTCTCAATGGTTTCCAATCAATAAAATTAATAAGAATTGATTAATTAGAATATCCATTCAGGCTCGGTATTTTTTGAGTTCAGCAGTCGCCGAAGTTCACAGGAACACAATAAATGTAACTTTAAGGATTAACCTTACATTATTAATTTCAAGTTTTAATTTATGAATAAAACTAATTTATATTAATCTTGCATTAATAACTATTAATATAAGATAAAACTAACTCATTGAGAGAATGACAGAATGATGTACGTATTTTAACACTGTATGATAAAACAGTAGAGAGAGAAACTTAAATATTTTCTTCTCTCGGAACAAGGCCCGAAATTTTGGGGGAGGGGGCAGTCAATTAGATCAACCCAGTACGCAACTGGTACTTAATTTATCGACCCCGAAAAGATGAAAATAAAAGTCGACCGCGGCTGAATTTGAACTCAGATAGTAAAGACAGACGAAATACCTATTTCTTTACTACCCACAAGGGGCTAAAGACAGAGAGGACAAACAAGGACAGACAAAGGGATTAAGTCGATTATATCGACCCCAGTGCGTAACTGGTACTTATTTAATCGACCCCGAAAGGATGAAAGGCAAAGTCGACCTCGGCGGAATTTGAACTCAGAACGTAACGGCAGACGAAATACCACTTAGCATTTCGCCCGGTGTGCTAACGATTCTGCCAGCTTGCCGCTTAAAAAAAAATAATTTAATATTGTCTACCTTCCTATACAACATACAGCAATTTTATTCGCAACTACCTTCTCAACTACAGAGCTCATACACAGCACGTATGATTTCGAAGTTAAAACTTGCATATGTAATTACTTCAATAAGGAGGTCAGAATAAGACGAAAGATTTGAAAAGGTGCCTCACTAGACTAGAAAATGATCTTACAGTTTTACTCATAAAAATTTCCTTTGAACTTGATGCGTTATTTAAACGCATGCTTATATACAGGTTATCTGATTGTGTGCGTATATAGATCAAGATGATATCTATTCTATTTTATCATTTGCAAAATACTATTTGTCCCACATATTTTTTTTTAACCAAACAGTTAGATATAGTAACTTCACAAAAAAAAAAAATCCAATTTCAATAGACATTTACTAAAAGAAGACATTGTACACATAATCTGTGTGTATGTGTATAGGTATGTAATGTATATATATATATTATATATATATATATATATATATATAATATATATATATATATATATATATATAGATAGATAGATAGATAGATAGATAGATAGATAGATAGATGAAGATATACAGGAGCGGGTATGTGGAGAGAAAATGAATGACTTTCCATACATTCAAAACCAACCACCATGACAAAATAATATAAAAAAATGAAAAGCAGACAAGATAATTGAAATCTTAGTAATAAAACTTCGAATTCGTTGGCAAACATACTTGAAGATAAAAAGTATTTTCGAGGGATTCATATGAAAGGTCAAACAACAAATCGGTAGCAGGAAGAGAGAAAGCAAAGAAAAAATAGCACAGCACAAGTGATTTTCAGGAGTTGCAGAGGAAAATGCGTCAGAGAGAAGATTAGGGGGATGAGCGACGAAAATGTCGACAAGAAATTAAGGAGAAGTGAATGTAACACATCTTCCGTATTCTCCATTGGTCAGTATGGCTCTTCAGCGGTGGAGTTGATATCTTCCTATATACACTCCCTATTGCCAGGCAGGCATAAACACTTGGCACCATCTATCTATCTATCTATCTATCTATCTATCTATCTATCTATCTATCTATCTATCTATCTATCTATCTATCTATCTTGACTTCATTGACCGAGGTTACCGTGGTCTTTTCCGTATGCTTTTCTTTCCACGGGTAAACCTCACCTGTCCTCCCCTTTACACTTCATATTGACATTTCTGTGATAACGATCCCTATTGATCAATTTTTTCCTCTCCCCCCTTTTTTTTTAACCCCCCCTTTTTTTGTCCTCTTTCTCTCCTTTTACGATCCCTTTTGATCGACCCCCCCCTTTTTTTTTACCTTCAAAAGAAAAGCTCTACCTTGTAATTTGTTCTATCTGTGTGCAGCCCTGTGTGGCTAATAAAGAAACATATCTATCGATCGATCGATCTATCCATCTATCTATCTATCTGTCTGTCTGTCTATCTGTCTATCTATCTATCTGTCTGTCTATCTGTCTATCTATCTATCTATCTATCTATCTATCTATCTATCTGTCTGTCTGTCTGTCTGTCTGTCTATCTATCTATCTATCTATCTATCTATCTATCTATCTATCTATCTATCTATCTATCTATCTATCTATCTATCTATCTATCTATTTACAAAAAGTACATATACAAAAATATGACCATCCCGAAATATAACAAATTCTGTTTCAACCTACGATTTCACATCAGGAATCTTGTAAAACAAATTCATAAAATTCTGTCTGTGTCTGACTATTTTCTCCAACTCTCTATATGTATTTCCCTATCTACCAATCTCTGTCTCTCTTTCCTCACTTTCTTTCTGTTTATATATACGTGTATAAATATACACATTCGCAATATAAATGTATGTGTATGTATGTACGAAGGGGTACCCAAACCTAACTAGAAACGTTCTCTGTGGGACAAGCCCGTTGTAGTTCAGGCTTCCGCTGCTAGAAATCATTTGATGCGACACTCAGGCATCGTCGGGTGATGTGGTACTGTCACGTGGTGCTTCTCTCCTGTTCGTCGATTATTGCGATGGCTGAAACGAAGGAACCGTGTGCTTCGGCGAAATTCTGTTTTCTGCTGCGGAAAACGGTGACCGAAAGAGTTGTCATGCTTCAAATGGCTTACAAGGATTCTGCCATGAGCAAAATCACAAGTTTACGAGTGGTTTTCACGCTGTAGGAATGGTTACTTGTCGTTTGAAGACCAACCTCGTTCAGGACGACAATCGATCCTCCGAGCGAATGAAAACATCATGAAATTTCATGAAGTGATCATGGAGGACCGTCACCGATCAATTTGAAGAACTTGTTGGTATGACTGGTTTGTTCTGGAGTTCCTGCCAACGAATTTTGAGCGAGGAATTGCGAATGAAAAGAGTTGTAGCTAAATTCGTGCCTCGCTTGCTCAGCGAAGATCAAAAGCCGTCACGATTGAATGCGTGTCGTGAATTGAAAGAACAGTTGGAAGTTGATCCGGACCTTTTTTTCGAAGGTCATCACTGGTGACGAAAGGTGGTGCTACGGTTACGACCCGGAAACGAAGCAGCAATCAAGTCAACGGAAGTATTCGATGTCACCACGCCCCCAAAAAGTAAACCAATGCCAAGACGATGTTAATTTGTTTCATGGACGCGAAAGGAAGTGTCCACAGAGAATTTGTTCCTCCTGGTCAAACTGTTAACCAGACATTTTACTTGGCAGTTCTGAAATATTTGCGAGACGCGATGAGAGGAAAACGCCCCGACTTGTGGCAAAGTGGAGAGTGGTGGCTTTATCACGACAATGTGCCTGCGCACACCGCCTTGAGTGTGAGACAATTTTTGGCCAAAAATTGGCATGACCCCGCTTACCTATCTTCCCATATTTACCCGATCTTGCTCCTTGAGACATTTTTGTCCCCCCCGAATGAAAAAAAGTCTTAAAGAAAAACGTTTTGCAGATATGGAAGAGTGACGAAAAAAACCCCCAAAAAAAACACAGATGTGTTAAAAGGCATCACTTCGCAAGAATTCCAGGACTGCTTCCAACAGTGGAAAACGCGTCTGGTCCGATGTATTGCTTCAAATGGAGAATACTTTGAAGGCGATAAAAGTGTAAACATGCAAAAGTGAATAAAATAATATTGCCAAATTATAGAATTATATAGTATTTTATATATATATATTTATATATATATACACATATATATTTGTATATTTGTGTAAGTATATATGTGAATATATTCGTCTATACACGCGGATACGCGCATTCACATATAACTGTCAAAACTGCGGCAGATGTTGAGGGAATTCATGAATGAGTGATGGGCATCTATGGAGGGGCAACAGAGGAAACACCCAAAGGCCACTCCCTAGCTCAAGGATTTATCATAACGATGGAGACGATAACTTTTATCAACTCCATTTATCGCCCTTGTGGTTGTCAGTCTGTCTTTTCTAGTCTCTCCTTTATCTTATTGTCATACCCACTTTAATAATACGTGTCGCTGTATACGGACACACACAGATACATACACGCATATACATACATACATACATACATACATACATATATATATATATATATATATATTATATATATATAATATATATATTATATATATACACGAATTCATACATACATACGTATATATATATGTATGTATGTTGTATGTATGTATGTATATACATATATATATATATATATATATATATATATATTATATATATATATATATATTTGTACTCACATAGTTACGCACAACGAGTCATGCGCAACTGAAAACAGCTTACACGTAAGAGAAATGATTTCGTTTGAAAAGAAGAAAAAAAGAGAGCGAAATATATGGACTAGGGATAAATATTATATGATATACACCATATGGAACATCCTTGTTTCACAAAATATAGAACGTATACATTTATGTATATGTATTATGTACATACTTAAGCAAGCATACACACATGCGCGTGCGCGTATGTAAATATACCTATGTATATATATCAGC
>NC_042999.1:54340646-54343146 GCF_006345805.1 Octopus sinensis | reverse complement strand
CTCGCAACACCAGAGGGCGCATACTCTCCTACTCTGATGTAATCTCCAGGGATACAGGCGTTCAGCAACAGGACCTCCGTAATGCTATGATGAACCTTGAAGTCTGGCGTAGCATGGTAAATTCCATTGCCTCGACCACGGTCGAACAATGATGATGATGATGAAGAAAAGTTTGCAAGAGGCAGGATTCACTGAGTAACGATACAAATATCTACAACAGCTTTATGTTGAATATGAATAATTATAAGAGGGGAGTGTGCACGTGAATTAAAAAAAACGTACGATTTATGATTCTGTGAGTAAATGAAAGGAAGGAGAAAGAAGAAAGAAGCAAGAAAGAGGAAAAGTCACTGTAATTGGTTTGGTCATAAAGAAAAAAATAAATAAATAAATAACGGAAAACAAGGGATTTTGAGATGTAAAGAGGCATAGTCATTCTACAGAGAAACCAGAGCAAATCAGTGCTAGAAATGTGTTATTAGAATATAAGAAGAGGTGAAAATGGTCAGCAGATTGATTTAAGAATCTCGAGTTCTCAACGGTGATGATGGTTTTCCGTTCCTTATGAAATACGTTCGAGTAACACTTAGCCACAAGAGAGTCGTTGACACAGAATTGGATTAGACAGGATTACTTTAAATATTCAGAGAATAGGATATTTTTAGAATTTTAAGGGAACTCGTGAAAAAAGGGTTAAGGACAAAAAAAGATGAAAAAAAAAAGGGTTAAGAAAAAAAAAAGATTTTTACAGACATTTCTTTAATTTATATATATAAATTTGATATAGGCGATTCTTTCTTGTCTTGGGATTCACGGTCAAACGGCTGGGTGGAATTGCGCGAAAAATTACACAGATGTGTAGAGTGATCCGGTGGTGATGCTGGGCTTTGTATCTTTTTAAATACATCCCATGGTTACCGAGATAATCTATTATAATAACACTCTTGTGTTTATGAATGAGAAAGGAAGGGGTGATAGATGAATAAGGAAGGAACGGGTGATGCTTACACAGAGCAGGTTTTACAGCCACATCATCCAAACTGACCGGGTGAAGCCGGGTTTAGCTGCTAGTATTCTTATTAAATCTAACCTGTAAGTAGAATAGTTCTGTTAAACAAACGTTTTGGTGAGGATAATTCGAAATCCATTCCAAGCTTTTAACAAGTTGGACAAGGATGTCAGGTGGAAGAATTTCTCACAGCTTGATCTAGATTCTTCAGAATATGATCGGACAATGTAGTCGCAGATAAACAAATACATGGGAAAATAAATGTTGGAACACCATCGATTATCTAATTTCATCGATCTGCACTGTTCTAGTATTAAACAAGTATAATCAGTTTGTTGCACATAAATTCTAACAACAAAATCTTGTATGGTATCCACCACCCAAGGATCACATGGGCCCTCGGTTGAAAACCCACTGCTTGAAAGTAACAACTGACAGCAATCATAGCTGGACGTGTCCACAAACGACATAGGCGTTCGAGCTGTAGGCCATCACGATTCTATATCTTCTTGTTGCATTGACTGTGTATTGACAAAGGCACTTTCATTACACGCGCGGCGCGCGGGCGCACACACACACACACATCATGTCCGATTCCCTCCCTCCCCATTTATCGTCATTAGAATAGACGTTTAAATTTAAAATAATTTATTGTTTTACTCTGTTTATAGATATACGAAGACACGCACACCAATCGACATATTTGCATAATACATTTATATCTATATATGGATATATATATACACATATATATATATATATATAATATATATATATTATATATATATATAATATATATATATATATATATAAAACAATTGCAGCGTGGAAGGTGTTTGTAAGCCATTTACGAAACACACAAAAGCCGTTCGATTCACTTCAACATTTAAGTTTAATTTGTCAAAATATTTTCATCGCTTTAAATGTTGAAGTGAATCGAACGGCTCTTGTGTGTTTCTTAAATGGCTTACAAACACCTTCCACGCTGCAATTGTTTTCGTTTCAGCACACGATCTCAGATCAAATCACTTGCTATGCGAGTACATCTCCGATATATATAGTTTACTGTTCCGTTAAAGTAAGATGAAGAAAATATGCAGTCAGTGAGAGATAAATATGCTTTGTATCTCCAAGCCTGAAGATTGCTTGGAGACATAAGGCGTCGTCAAAAACCTGCCTAAAACCATGTCTCCAAATTAAGAAACTATTAGTAGCTCCTATCTTTATACTGTGTATATTAAATGATATACACATGTGTGTGTGTTTGTGTGTATGTGTGTGTGTGTGTGTGTGTGTGTGTGTTTAATTGGCAAAAAGTGACAAAAGTGTCTCGACGGCCGAGAGCTATCAAAATAGCATGTATCTATATACATAGACGCATAGACAATGCATTCTGACAGAGGCAGCAGAGAAACGACCTCTGCATATGGTAACAACTTCAAAAGATCCTAATCCAATTTTAGCAGGATGTCAGCCACTGATTCCTCATCC
>NC_042999.1:54305646-54335646 GCF_006345805.1 Octopus sinensis | reverse complement strand
CAGAATCTCTCTTTTATATATATATATATAATATATATATATATATATATATATATATATATATATATATATATTTGTGAAATAGAAAGATGAATAATCTTATTGCAGATTAATCAAAAGTTTAACCGATACCTTGGTAGCAAAAATCACAGCAGAAGACAGCACGGTTGGAGGTACAACCATATGGTGTTGCAACCATGCGTTGGTGCGGATAATTGAATTTTAATATTATTAGTGAATTGAAGAAATGGAGTTGAACGAAGATTGAACAGAAATCGTTTTATTGCATTCTACACGTGTTTCGAAAGCCACAATTTACCAAATTCCGATTGAATAAGGAGACCATATTGTGTCTTTCTATTCAGGAAGAAATAGGAAATCCGTTGGCAAAAACAAAAACAAATCGAACGAGGCTCCTAAGAGCCCATGGCCAAAACTCTGTTCTGTTTTTGTTTTTGCCAACGGATTTCCTATTTCTTCCTGAAGAGAAAGACACAATATGGTCTCCTTATTCAATCGGAATTTGGTAAATTGTGGCTTTCGAAACACGTGTAGAATGCAATAAAACGATTTCTGTTCAATCTTCGTTCAACTCCATTTCTTCAATTCACTAATTATATATATATATATATATAATATATATATTATATATATATATATATATATATATATATATATATATATATATATATAATATATATATATACATACACATACACACATTATATTCATACAATCGCACTCACATGCACGTACGCACACACACCTACACAGAGATATACATACATTTATACATATACACACATATGTATACATACTGTTGTGTGTGTATATATATATGTATACGTATAAAGTTAATCCAAACAAGAAAAGCACAAAAAAACACAACGCGAGGACGTGGAACAAATATAGCATTATTGGACGCTCAGGAAAGAAGGAAATGTATATATATATATGTGCGTGTGTATACACATTCATATAAATATATATACGTGTTATATATATCCATATAGAGCTTTGTGTGTGTAGGGGAGAGGAGAGGGCAAGAGAGAACGAGAGAGAGAAGGAGCGAGCGAGAGAGAGAGAGAGAGAGAGAGAGAGAGAGAGAGAGAGAGAGAGAGAGAGAGAGAGGGAGAGATTTTGCTTTACATATTTAGGAAAGAGGTTAATATTTCGACGACTGGAGTTTCTGATATTCTTTTCTTTTCTACTCTAGACACAAGGCCCAAAATTTCGGGGAGGGGAGCCAGTCGATTAGATCGATCTCAGTATGCAACTGGTACTTAATTTATCGACCATGAAAGGATAAAAGGCAAAGTCGACATCGGCAGAATTTGAACTTAGGACGAAAAGACAGACGAAATACCACTAAGCATTTCGCCCGGCGTTTTAACGCTCCTGCCTGCTGGCCGTCTTCTGAAGTTTCTGATATTGAAACTATTCTTTCCAAATTCCTGTTTCATCCAAACTCGACGTCCTTTCATGCGATATGGAATTGAGTTAAGTCAATCACTGCAAATACAGGAACGATAAAAGACAATGCTGTTTGGAATAGTTCCTTAATTTCTACTACAGATCCTGGTTATTTGATATTTCCGTGTCACCTTCGTTGTGCACTGAGCAATAAATTGCGTTATATTCCTGTCTGATTCTTAAGTTTAGATGTCATGTTATGGAGAAGATGATGGGCGGAATTTTCTCCTTAACATAAACACTAATGTCCTTCTTGTTCCAGCTGTGGTCATCCAGTTATCTATTTTCTGACACGTCCGTAACGTCATTATAAACAGTTGTTTTGGATGGTAGTATCTGATTGGAGAAGATTTAGCTTGTATTTCTAGCAAGCTGTCCGACTTCGCTGAAACTCTTAGAGATTTACCACCAAGAGGAAGTGGAATTGTGACATTACACACTTTCAAATGGAATCCAAACTACTGGTAATGGTTCACTGCAGGCAGCCACCATTCTGAACGATATGAAAATATTTACCTTTCTCTCGCTGTATAACACGCAAGATAACAACTAGAATATACTTGTGAATGAAAGCACATCCATTCTGAGCTACCTTTAATCCCCACCCCTTCTCTTTCTCTCACTTACTTTCTTCCTCCGTCTCTCTCTCTCTTTTCTCAATTGTTTTCTTAACTCACTTTTACTTTCCACAAATTATCGGATATTTAAATATCAGGCTTTCAAAATACAATTTCAACATCATTACTGCTTTAAATAGTGTTGCCATCTTCGGCGTAATGGCTATATTCCACAACCAGGAAACCGTGTAACTTCCCATTGCATGTTCTATATTAAGGAAATAAAGAATTCATTTCGCAGTTGATAATATGAATAACATTTCGGTAATGGTCTTTGGGACACACGCAAGGTGGTCGTGGAGATGGTGGTGATGATACCAGGGCCGGATTGAAATCCTTAGAGGCACCAAGTACTTAAAAGGTTTTGCTGTCCTCATATATACGTAATTTAAAATATAAACAATAATAAACCATAACATATATATTTTTGTGTTTCAAAGTGAAATAAAACCAACATTAAGATGGAAAACAAGAATTATTTTTGTATGCTTCATCTGGAAAAGTTTTCTACTACAATTTTTTTTCATTGCAAATTCTTTGATCAGATCTTCAAAATGACAACAAGAACACTTCGAAGTTATATTCATGATCTTATAAAACGCTTGGGATATTATTTTAGCCAGTTTAGAGTGATTTCTTTTGTGGGGTAAACCATTTACCATTTCTGTCGTGGCATTCCCTTGATGCCCCAAGCACCTGCTTATTTTTCTTAAACGTTAATCCAGCACTAAATGGTATATTGTTTTAAACCTGGTAAAACGATGATAATGGTAACCCAGCCTGTAAGAATTAACCAAATCTTCCTTTCCGTTTGAAAAAAAAAAAGAGAAAAACATATTCTCTTTTACTAGTTTCAGTCATTTGACTGCGGCCATGCTGGAGCACCACCTTTAGTCGAACAAATCGACCCCAGGACTTATTCTTTGTAAGCTTAATACTTATTCTATCGGTTTCTTTTGTCAAAATGCTAAGTTACGGGGATGTAAATACATCAGCATCGGTTGTCAAGCAATGTAGGGGGGACAAACA
Source organism: Octopus sinensis (assembly GCF_006345805.1). Taxonomy (NCBI): domain Eukaryota; kingdom Metazoa; phylum Mollusca; class Cephalopoda; order Octopoda; family Octopodidae; genus Octopus; species Octopus sinensis. The sequence goes on along the minus strand of NC_042999.1, from coordinate 54,332,527 downwards.
CAGACACACAAACATATACATACACAGTGATCTCTTAAGCACCACCAGCTCAAATATTGTCTCCTCTGTCTTCCCTCCTTGGGATCTTTCCTTCTCCTTGTTTCCGACGAAGAGCTCCGCTCGAAACGTTAAACCCTCCTTCCCTTCTTTCCTGAGCGTCAATAATACTTTAATTGTTCCACGTCCTGCGTTGCTGTGTTTTTTTCTTTTTTTTCCCTTTTTTTCTGTGTTTTCTTGTTTGGATTAACTTTATATATATATATATATATATATATATATATATATATATATATATATATATATATATATATATATATATATATATATAACGATGGGCTTCTTTCAGTTTCGTCTTCCAAATTCACTCACAAAGTTTCTTATTTTTTTACTGCCCACAAGGGGCCAAACATAGAGGGGACAAACAAGGACAGACAAAGGGATTAAGTCGATTACATCGACCCCAGTGCGTAACTGGTACTTAATTTATTGACTCCGAAAGGATGAAAGGCAAAGTAGGAATTTGAACGCAGAACGCAAGGGCGGGCAAAATACTACAAAGCATTTCACCCAGTGTGCTAACGTTTCTACCAGATCGGCGCCTTTTAGCTTGGTTTCTATATAACGCAATCCAAGGTAGATTACGTCGGGGGAAATAAAAGGTTGGTCATAACTGGTAGGAATTCCAGAGGAATTCTAGTGTTCCAGTTGATCCGATCAATGGAACAGCCTGTTCATTAAATTAACATACAAGTGGCCGAGTACTCCGCAGATACGCGAACTGTTGACGTAGTTCTCTGGAAGATTTCAGCATGACACGGAATGGGACTTGGCTGGTACAACTCACTTTTGCCAGCTGAGTGGACAGCAGTAACGTGAAATAAAATGTCTTGTTTAAGGACATTCTGCGCTGCCGGAAATTGAACTCACAACCTTACGATCGTGAGACAAATACCACAACCATCAGGCCATTAGCCTTCGCGCGCACACGCCAATATACAGGGAGATAGCTAGAATTGTGTATATACCTATATTGTGTCTATACTTATACTTGGACAAACGCATGAACCCACGCCGCCCACGCACGTATGAGCGAGTGTATACATCTACACATACATGCACACACACACACACACACACACACACACACACATATTTGCTTGTATAAATTATATGTTTATGTATATCTGTGTGCGTGTGGTATGTGAAAGTTGTGTGTGTGTGTGTGTATGCATATATATATATATATATATATATATATATATATATATATATATATGAGTGTGTATGTGAATGAAAAATGTAACAGAGACTATTGCAAAAACATTGACCAAGCACTCCCGCTCCCTTCCCCTCTTCCTTCCTCTCCTCCCCTCCTCTTCGTCCCCCCTCCTTCTCCTCCTCCGATGCAATGTTGTTTATGTTACGTGGCAACGAGAAACTCATAAAACAGCCACATGGACCGTAATTGGTGGTGGTGGTGGTGGTGTGGTGGTGGGGCACTGGGGTGGAGATGGGTGGGGGGAAAATTACTGTTTGGTGAATGTGAAACATTCCTTCTTTAGCAGAATCGCGTATATATATAGCGCGTCGACCGTCGACATTACACACACACACGCACTCATGTATACATACGCAATCGGCTGAGACAATCTTTACATACAGACACACATACACATTTACATACATGCATGCAATGCATACGAAAATATGCAAAGACACAGGGTGTCTTTGCTATGTAAAACACGAGGAAAGAATTGTACGATCACCGCTGCCAATTTTTGGTTTGAACTTATAAATTAAACCTACCGACACAAACAACTGAGATCATATCTAAAAGTTAAATAGAACCATTTGACAGTTTACAGCTTATGGTCCACGGATGCGCTTTGTCCCCTCTATATGTTTTTTACTCCGCTACTGCAACGGCTGATGCTTCTCTGAAACATTTCCCCCAAAGACCACGCTATAGCGCGTCTTTTCTCGTTTTAGCAGATTCCATGTTATGTCAATGCAGTCTTTCGTCCCAGATCTGCAGCTTTTTATACAGTTCTGTTTTTTTTTTTCACACGATAACCTCTAGATGCACAGTTAGAAATGAACTGAAGATGAAGAGCGACGAAAAAAATACACAACAGCAACAACAACAACAACAAGAGTAAACACTTTAGTTGAAGTGAGATTGAGAAAAGAAAGTCTTATACGCAGTTTGTAATTATGTAAGTTAACGCACAAGTTGTTTTGTGTTTGTATTGCGTTTATCGTCATGATCTCACCGGTTTCAGTTACTGGTAAATATGGTGAGAATGGAAAGAAGAAGCAGAAGAAAAGCTAGAAACAGGTAAGGAAATAATACAGAATATCAAAGGAAACAAACTTAGAAACTAATTCCAATTTTTTGGTGCAGAAGTAATTCGTTGGTGAAGTGAAATTATTTCTGGCGCTGTAAAAAATGAAACAGAAACTTACAGTTCAAAATATAAGACGTAAATACCATTGAGTTTGAGAATTAGTAAAGTAGACGAGTGGGGAAAAAATTAGTCTGGGAAACAAGAAGCAGAAGGAAAAAAATAGACGAATCACTGACAGGAGAGTTGTGTACAATCGTTTATTTTTAAAGGGCTGCAGGTGTTATTTAACCCCTGATCATGTTTTGCTCAGGAGACATGCAAAACGTTTTAGCTACCCGTTCTTGAATTGTCATTTTCTTTCTAGTTATTTGTATTTCCTCTTCTTTACAGGTAATTATCTGAATTTAATTGATTTTGGAGATTAAATGTGACTTTAATTTCATAAAACACAACGAGAAGCACTCGGTAGAAATTTATTTTGATGAATTTACTTGGAAGTGAATCATTGACTGAGATCAATGTAGAAATTTCTGTTCAAGAAATGGCTCAACTTTTCGGTATTAATTCGTAAAATAGTGAATAACACAGAGTCAAGAAGTGAACTGAATACGGAAATTGGTGAATGGGGAAGAGATTTAAAGGGCTGCAGAAAAATTACGAACGTCTACAAAGTTCGTAAGGAGTTAGAAAACGAAGATGGAAACGTATCACAAGTATCAAAGCGTAAAAAGCATTCTAAATGCTCTGAAACCATCAAAACGACTGAATTATCCAACAAGGTTAACAGACTATTGATTACAATCCAAGAAAATCCATGAGATCAACTGCAAAAGATCTATCTCCATGTGCCAGAAGGAACAATCAGAAGTGTTGTCCACGAAGACATCAGACACATCTTATATGATGAGAAAAAGTCAATTTATATTAGCGAGGTCAAAAGAAAATCCTTACATCAGATTGAAAAGGCAAAAATCCAGCAGAGTTAGATATGATTTGGTTTTTCTCAGACTAAGATCAAAAAGTTAACAGAAGAAATGACATGGTCATGTGAAGACCCTACTAGAGTTTAAAGAGTTATGCTAATTAAATTTCCTGCAACTGTCATGGCTTTAGGGGTTGTCAGCAATGAAGGACATGTGTATGTCTATCACTGTTTCAGTTGCCTAATAGTGGTTTTATCTCTAATTCATATTTTATAAATTTATACTGTGAAATTTGATTTAATCCGAAATCTAATTTTTCCCTGTAAGTTTGGAGCCATACTCCCTAATATTATTATTATATGCATATTATATATTATATATATATATTATATATTATATATAATACATCATACATACATACATACATACATACATATATATATATATATATATATATATATATATATATATGTATATGTTTATATATTATATATATATATATATATATTATATATATATATATATATATATGAGTGTGTGTGTGTGTATGTACAGGACGTCACAAACCTTAAACATGAAATACGAAAACAAATGAGTTGAATACGCAAAGAACGAAAGAAATGGAAAACAGGACAAGTAACTAAGGAACGACCCTTCATCTGTTGTCGGCTGTCTATCTACTCTTCATTTCGAGTATTGAACGACAATATGAGTCTTCGAAGGCATTTATGGAGTGTCAAAGTTGGTAACAAAAACAGGACAGTGGAGATATACAAAGAAATCGAACGAGAACAAACATGGAGGGTCGTTAGACGAGAACGAGGGTAAAATAGCGAATGCTGGAGAAATATTTTCTTTGACAAGAGAATAGAAGAAAGACATAGATAGGATACGTGTAATCTTTACGACATCCCTGAAGGAAAAGAAAGATGTTCACGTGAGGAAAAGAAAGATGGACGATGTTCTCGTGCGAGCAACGAGAGAGAGAGAGAGAAAGTAAAGGAGAAAGAGGGAGAGAGAGGGAGATAGAAGACGATAGGGAAAGAGAACAGTATGTATGTGTGTGTGTGTCAGTGTGTATGCATGTATGTATGTATGTATGTATGTATGTATGTATGTATGTATGTATGTAGTATGTATGTATGTATGTGTGTGTCAGTATATCTGTGTTTGTTCCCACCAGCGTTTGACAACCGATGTTGGTGTGTTTACGTCGTTGTAACTAAGCGGTTCGTCAAAAGGACTCCATAGGGACTAAAACAAACTCAGAGAAATATACACATATATATTTTCAGATATACATATAGATATATATATGTATGTATGTATGTATGTATGTATGTATGTATGTATGTATGTATGTATGTATTAATAAATTATAGGGTAGGAAAAAATTCTAGAAAAATTCTCCGCTACCAGCGGTCAAGTGAGAGAGAAAAATTAGTCAATAGACTATATAATATACATTCAAACATATAAGGGATGGCCACAATAGGACATCCGACTCACTAGAAAGAGCAGCTAAACTCCAAACCAATAATAGTTGTAATTCTGAAATGGAAAGAGAAATAAAAACGTTTATCTTCTCCTTTCTGGACTATGCATAGTTTCAGCAAGTTTAGCTGCTCTTTCTAGTGAGTCGGATGTCCTATTATGGCCATCCCTTATATGTTTGTATGTATGTATTTTTATGTATGTATGTATGTCTATCTACCCATCTATCCCTATCTCTCTCTCTCTCTCTTCTCTCTCTCTCTCTATATATATATATATATATATATATATATATATATATATATATATATATATATATATATATATATACGTAAATATGTGTGTAAGTCTGTTTATGGAGCAACACCCAAGTCGTTATCAATTCTTGTGTAAGCATTCATAAGATTATTATGAAAGGAAAACAAAATGAAAATTTAAACGACCTAAGTTGATTTAAATATGTTTGTTTGAGAAATTATAGATATATAAGTACCTACTTATATACATACGTACACAAATATATGCATACATTTGTACATACGTATGTATGTCCGTCCATATATGACATACATACGCACATATCTGCATGTACAAATGCATATTTATATTTAACCATGTATATATATATATATATATATATATATATATATATATATATATATATATATATACATACATATATACATACATACATACATATTATATACATATATATATATATATAATCTATATATAATATATATATATAGTATGTATGTTGTATGTATGTATAATGTATGTATGTATGTATGTATATATGTATGTGTGTCTTGCTATAACAAATGTGAAAATCAACTGCTACAAAGATACTATTGTAAAAGCAAATAGGTACAGGAGTGGGTGTGTGATAACAATTCGTGTTTGCTTCCCAACCACATGGTTCTGGGTTCCTCCCACTGCGTGGCACCTTGGGCAAGTATCTTCTATTATAGCCTCGGGTCAACCAAAACCTCCTGAGTGGATTTGGTAGTTGGAAACTGAAAGAATCCTGTACGGAGGGGAGAGGAGGTAGACAAATAGACACAAATATATATATATATATATATATATATATATATGTGTGTGAGTGTGTGTGTGTGTGTGTGTGTGTGTGTATGTGTGTGTTTGTGTGTGTGTGTTTAATAGGCGCAGGTGTGACTGTGTGGTAAGAAGCTTGCTCCCCAACCATATGCTTTTAGGTTCACTACCATTGCATGGCACTTTGGACAAGTCTCTTTTAGTCTTGAGAGTGGATTTGATTGACAGAAACTGAAAGAAGCTCGCATATATATATATATATGTGTGTGGTGTGTGTGTGTGTGTGTGTGTGTGTGTGTGTGTGTGTGTGTGAATGCGTATAAAATTCTGCAAGGCTTCATAATATGTGTTTCTCCTCCCGCCATCGCTTGATAGATGATGCTGGTGTGTTTATGTCTCCGAAAAGAGATCGATAGAATAAGTACTAGGCTTACAAAGAATACGTCCTGGGGTCGATTCCTTCGACTAAAAGCATTGATCCAGCAGCATGGTCGCAGTCAAATGACTGAAGCGTGTAAAAGAGTAAAAGAGTATATATTTGTGTGTTCTTGTCTTTGTGTTTGCGTTTCTTCCCTCCATCACTACTTAACAACTGGTTTTTGTCCATTTATATCCCTTTAACTTGGCGGTTCAGCAAAATAGGCCGATAGAATAAATACCAGGCTTTAAAAAATCAAAACTAAATGTTCTTCAAGTTCGGTACCCCAGCATGGCCGCAGTCTAATGATCGAAACAAGTAAAAAATAAAAGATGGATTATGTCTGCAATGTGTGTCTCTCAATACCAAGTAACCAACGGCTACCAAAATACTATTGTAAGAGTGTATATAAGAGATGGTAGTGTCACGCTGATTAGGGATACATTGAAAAACAAAAGGAAGTGCTCAATGCTGTCGATAGAGTGGAATAATATTTATTTACAGTAGTCTTTCTCTCCCTCACTCCTCCAAATACATCTGATTCATCTATCGCGAACCACTCACAATTCTTTGACTATTCCACTCCCTGAATGGAGGACATGTATCTCACGTGACCCAACTCTGAAATCGATGGCCTTCGTGACTTCAACGTTCACAACCCCTCTTGGTTCTCTCACTCAACCGATGATGATGTCGCCACTTGACAAAACAAAGTTTTTCCTGCAATCCTCAATTCTCTACATCAACTTAACTTATCTCTAAAACTCATTGCACTCCGACACACAGACACCCCAACCACCACTGACATCTTCCTCACCATCTCACTCTTTCTCTCTCTCTAATTTCCTCCTAACCGCCATAATCTCTATTCGTCGTCCAACCCCTTTCTTGTCATCACTACCCAATGCACATCGAAATAACACATAATGCAGTATGTCCGGCATCCTATTCACTTCCCCTTAACTAAATCTCCAATCTCTTTGTATATAAACCAGCCATCAACTGTCTTCGGTTAAACCGGATTGGGGGCGAAGAACCAACGACATTTCGAAATTGCAATCACTCTGTAGCTCTGTGAAATAGTAGTAGTATTAGTAGTAGTAGTAGTAGTAGTGACAGCAGCAGTAGTAGTAGTAGTTGCTGTAGTAGTAGTAGTAGTATTTGTAGTAGTAGTAGTAGTAGTGGTGGTGGTGGTAGCAGCAGCAGCATCATGCTTTCTACTGAAAGCACAAAACCTAAAATTTCGTGGGAAGGGACTCGGCGGAATTTGAACTGACGAAATGCCGCTGAGCATTTTGCCCGACGTGCTAACGATTCTGCCATTAAGATAATAATGATAATAATAATAATAATATAATAATAATAATAATAATAATATAATAATAATAATAATAATAATAATAGTTGTAGTAGTAGTAGTAATAATATTAATAATAATAATAATAATTATAATAACAATAACAATAACAATAATAATAATAATAATAATAATAATAATAATAATAACAATAACAATAATAATAATGATAATAATATAATAATAATAATAATAATAATAATAATAACAATAATAATAATGATAATAATAATAATAATAATAATAATAATAATAATAACAATAACAATAATAATAATAATAATAATAACAATAACAATAACAATAACAATAATAATAATAATAATAACAATAACAATAATAATAATAATAATAATAATAATAATAATAATAGGGATATGCCGATACACACAGACAGAGAAATTAAGGCCAACAGACCAGATATAGTTGTCAGAGATCATGAAGAAAAAAAATGCTTTCTAATCGATGTATCAATACCGGCTGATGACAACGTGTCTCTAAAAGAAATGGAGAAACTCAAAATACAAAGACCTGGAAATAGAGGTAACTAGAATGTGGAATCTGAAAACAGAAACAATTCCTATCATAGTAGGTGCATTAGGCATGATAAAAAAAATATTCAGACAAATACATAACAAAAACACCAGGACTTACAAACACATATAACATACAGAAAATTGCACTACTAGGCACTGCACACATCCTACGCAGAACACTTTCCATACAATAACCATCAGAGCATCGCAACAAATCACAGCACATACCCAAGGCACACAGAGCTGCGCTCGGTAGTGAAGTGAAAGCACGCTATAAAAATAAAACTATTGAATAATAATAATAATAATAATAATGATGATGATCATGATGATGATGATGCTGATGGTAATAATAATAATCTTGGTTTGCTACAAGAGTAGCAATTCTAGGGGTGAGGATGAGTCGATTACATCGACTCCAGTCTTCAACTGGTACTTATTTTAAATCACCCTAAAAGGATGAAAGGCAGTAATAATAATAATAATAATATTTATGCATTTTATGTAAATACATGTCTGCATCTGTCAATGTATAAATATGTCTATTAGCACACATACACGCATACATACCTATAAACATGTACACGCACACATACCTATATACATGTACACACACACATACACACACACACACACACACACATGTGTATACGTATTTATATAAATGGATTGCTTGCAAGATGGAGAGGGCGATAGAGATGAAAAGTCGTTGATAATCAAGTGTAGCATCTACAAATTTGCAAGATTATCCAAAAAAAAAGAAGGGAAACTGGCAAAGATAAACACATTAAATTGTCTTTGACATGTTTTCTTATGTTGCTTCGGCATGGAATATTCTGGCAGCCATTTATAGCATGGGACTGTTTTAAAGAGTTCTCTCAGATTACCAGAATGTTTTCTCGTAACTACATCATTGCAATTTCGCGAGTTGCAGCCACGCCTTCCCATCTACACACACACATACACATACACAGACACGCAAATTCATATACATATGTATATACACTTTCACACAACAACTCTCGCACACACACACACACAGGGTCTTTCTCTGACTCTATCTTTTGCTATTCTGCTCATATATATATATATATATATATATATATATATATATATATATATATATATATATTATATATATATATATATCATATTATATTATACTATATATATATATAATATATATTAGTCTTTTACTTTTATTTGTTTCAGTCATTTGTCTGCGGCAATGATGGAGCATCACCTTGAGTCTAACAAATTGACCTCAGGACTTATTCTTTGTAAGCCTAGTACTCATACTATCGGAATCTTTTGTCGAACCACTAAGTTACGGAGACGTAAACACACCAGCATCGGTTGTCAAGCGATGGTGGAGGACAAAAACACACACACACACACAACACACACACACATATGACGTGCTTCTTTCAATTTTTGTCTCCCAAATCCACTTACAAGGCTTTGGTCGGCCCAAGGCTACTGTAGGCGCCACTCAGTGGGACTGGACCCGGAACCATGGGATTGATAAGCAAGCTACTTACCGCACAGCCACTTCTGCGCCAATGTACAATTAATATTACAGTATTTATTTCGTTTAGGCATAGCAATACCAACAACCTGGTGTTAGAACATAGTATACATATGCTTCGGGACAAAGTGCCGGTTGAGTAGAGAGGAATAAAAAGACGTGAAGTAAATGACAGGGAAATAAACGATTCAGTTATGAATTTCATTAGCTTACGTTCTGGAGCCTCTACAAATGTATTAGGTTGTCGAGAAAGTTCTTGCGGTTTTTAACCTTTAAATTCAGATGCACATATCTCAGCTCAAACAAAATTTTATCAATCGAACATCAGAATCAATACACTTTTGCCAACGCGAAACAAGTTTATTTATGCCAGTAGCGTAAAAATCCTGCGTTCTGGTGGCGATGAAGTCGTTGAAGGCGTGTTTTGCATCGTCTTGGTTTTTGAAGCATTTCTCATGCAGGAAGTTGTCGAGATGCTTGAAAAAGTGGTAGTCGGTAGGTTAGAGGTCTGGTGAGTATGGCAGAGGAGGCAGAGTTTCGTAGCCCAATTCGTTCAACTTCTGCAAGGTTAATTGTGCGGCCGAGTGTTGTCATGGAGAAGAATTGGTCCTTTTCTATTGACCAATGCTATCTGTTGTCGGAGTTTCTTATGCATTTCATCCATTTGCTGACAGTAATTTTCTGCTGTAATGGTTTCGCCTTGATCCATCAGCTGTGATGGATGAGACCGACCGCAGACCACTAGTAAGCTGAGCGTCGCCGGTTGTCGTAAAGAATCCACTTTTCATCGTAAGTCACAATCCAGTCGAGAAACGGGTCGTTCTTGTTGCGTAAAAGAAGGGAAAACGACACTTCAAAACGGCGTTTTTTTTTTTGGTTGTCGTTCAATTCGTGCGGCACCCCTTTCTCAAGTATTTTTGTTTTTCCAATCTCTTTCAAGTGGTTGGAAATTATCGTATAAGTTACGTCTAATTCAGAAGCAAGGTCTCGAACAGTTGTGCGTGGATTGGCTTCGACTAAGGCTCTTAGTTCATCGTTGTCAACATCCTGTGGCCGACTACTACGCTTATCATCTTCAAGACTTTCTTCACCGCTAGAAGATTTCTTGAACCACCATTGTGCTGTACGTTCATTAGTGGTTCCTGGGTCAAACGCATCGCTGATATCGCGAACTGTTTCAGCATCTTTTCGACCTAGCTTGAACTGGAATAAGAAAATTGTGCGAATTTGTTTTTGTCCATTTTGTATTCAACGTTCTTGGGAAAAAAGGCCTAATTATTCAAAAAGAAAAAGAGTAAGAGGATTAGATAGAGTGAAAAGCGGGCTTTAAAATGATATATGAAGTCAAAGTAATTTAACGAAAATTAATTTGAAAATACATAACTTAAAACCAAAATTGAAATTCCGCACGAACTTTCTTGACAACCTAATATTTAAGGCACAGAGTCGAGCCATCTCACTACAATTATAAATTGTAAAACATAACTGTCACCACTACTACATGAACCTGAAGATTGCATAGTTTAATGCACGAAAGTACTAGTTCAATCACAATGGACATTTAATATTCAATCATTTCATTATCTTATCTTATATTATTATAAGATTGTAAATAAAACGTGAAAATCAAAGCTGGAACTTCCTTGAGTAATCTGTGTCGTCGAAAAACGTGTAGGTCATACGGACCAGAATAATATACTGCATAAAGTTGTAAAATAAGAGGGAATCAATTTTGAAGATGAACAAGTCTCCATATTCTACATCGTTATAATTATTGCTAATATATTCTCCAGACAATATTACCGTCCAATGAAGCGTCCATTTTCAGAGGGACTGACAATTAATGCGGTTAGAAGAAGTAATCTGGAATATAACTGAGTGCCACCATGGTGTCCACCTGGTTGATATATCCCTCTGAACGTACCTGTGTGCTATATATATATATATATATATATATATATATATATATATATATATATATATATATATATATATACCGGCATACCGGAGTAAACACATAAATGTGAAACAAGGTGGAAAAAAGAGTACTCAAATACCAGTGGTAGAGTAATATGCCTTATTCAAAGCAGCAGAAAATTTAACAAAACATGTTACTCTGAGTTTCCCGTTGCCGTTCATCAGACAGTTTTTGCTAGAATAGAACCGATATGTCAATTGACATATCGGTTCTATTCTAGCAAAAACTGTCCGATGAACGGCAACGGGAAACTCAGAGTAACAGGTTTTGTTGAATTTTCCGCTGCTTTGAATAAAGTATGCATATACATATATATATACATACATACATACATATATATATATATATATATATGTATTCTTTCTTTCTTTTTTGCTTCAGTCATTTAACTGCATCCATGCTTTTTTAGTCGAACACCTTTAGGACTTATTCTTTGTAAGCCTAGTACTTATTCTATCGGGCTCTTTTGCCGAACCGCTAAGTTACGGGGACGTTAACTTGCCAACATCAGTTGTCAAACGATGGTGGTGAGGGCCAAGCATAGACACACAAACACACACACACAAATAAGACAAGGTATGAATAATGGTCATTATATATATTTCTCTTTATTGCAGTAAATTTGACTTACTGTTGTTTCCGGTTGTCATTATAGATCCGTTATTGATTGGTGTACTCAATCGGTCCATCGATTGATTAAGAAAAATATTGAACGACCTAAAAGATTAATGCTGATTTCGTCGAAATCATTTCTGGTTAAAAGACGTTGGGCGAAATGCGTAGACCTATTAAAAACGAAATAGAACAGCTGTAAGTCAAATTTACTGCAATAAAGAAAAAATATATGCGGGCCTTTATTCATACTTTGACTTTTATGTCTTGAATTAATAAATAATATTTGATGTAAATCAATTGTTGTTCGTCGATATTCCTCCATTTTCTGTCTTCTTTAAATTTTGATTCTTGATAAATCCATGTTTATCCTTGCCTTTACCAATAATTTATGAGCATACTATGCTTGCCCACGGGTAATATACCGGTAGTGTAATGGATACTTCTATCGCTGAAACTTCTCCAAAATTATATAGGAAGTATACATAGGAGATATCATACCCCCATACCCACAGTTTACACTGGTAGAGTAGAATAGTTAGTGGGCTGTTATGTAGATAGATGCATGTACGTGTGTGTGGTGTGTGTGGAGTGTATCTATATAAATGTATATGCACATGTATATAAACTTATGGATATGAAAGTAAACAGATCAACATACAGACGGATAGTTACATAGATTATATGAACAAACAAGCACACATACACAAATGAAGACTGAAACACATGAGCATATATACACCACACTTGAGTTCACACAAGGATACATATAGAGACACATGTCAACACATGTGGAGATGCACATCCATCGATCCATCCATCCATATGTATATATATATATATATATATATATATATGTATGTATATATGTATATATATATGTATGTATATATATGATATATTCAATATATTATGTATATATATCTATATATATATATTATATTATCATATATATATACACATATACATATGTATATATATATATAAGATATACATATATATATATATATATATATATATATATATATACATATATATATATATATATATATATATATATATATTATATATACACATATACTATGTATATAATATATATATATACATATATATATATATATATATATACAATATATATATATATATATATATATATATATATATATATATATATATATAATATATATATATGTATATATGTATGACATTAAAATTAATTTCAAGATTTGTTGCCCGTAGAGAAAGAGCCGGTTTCTAACCCAGATCCAAGGCTCCTTCATCAACAAGGTATTTGTGCATGTTTGTGCGTATATGTGCAATATTTGGAGTCAGTGCAGATTTGTTTGTTTTGTTTAATGTATGTATTCTCATGCATATAGTTGCATATTTAGACATGCTCATATATATATATTAAATGATAATCGTCAGGTAAGTTTTACAGATTTTTACAGTTCCAGCGATGAACTGGATGTGTCGTTTTCGAATTAGCTTTCTCCTTTCTGGTTTTGAGAAGCCTAATTTCTCAAGATCGGAACATAGGCTGTGTGTTATATATCCCAGTGCCCCAATAATTACAGGTACTTATGTATGTATGTATGTATGTATGTATGTATGTATGTATGTATGTATGTATGTATGTATGTATGTACGTATGTATGTAAAGTTAATCCAAACAAGAAAGCACAAAAAAACACAACAACGCGAGGACGTGGAACAAATATAGTATTGGACGCTCAGGAAAGAAAGAAAGAAGGAGTGTTTAACGTTTCGAGCGGAGCTCTTCGTTGGAAACATAGGAGAAGGAAAGATCCAGAGAAGGGAAGACTGAGGGAAAAAAATCGCCAACGGTACACACGAGGTCGTGTGCGTATAAGCTATTTCCTAATATAACCGCTACATAAATGACTTACAATACTGTGTGTGTGCACACACGCATGAATAAATCTACACGAAACAGATGAAGTAACGGAGAAATTTATTTCTCGTTCTTATCTTTGGCGAAGTTTGAAAAAAGCAGCCTTTGACGTCTTACTACCACTCTTTCTTCTTCTTTGCCACTCTCACCTTCTTCCTCCCCCTCCGTCATCCTTCCCCCCTCTCTCTCATATTGCACTGTTTTCTCTATCAGCAGCTATTATAGAAAACACACCCGAAAAATTTACAATGTTTATATATTGTGCGTACCATGTGTGTGTGTGTATGTGTGTGTGTGTGTGTGTGTGTGTGTATATATATATGCATACATACATACGTACAGATACACTTCCACACACACGCATGTATATGCGTGTATATATATATATATATATACATTCATGCATATATATGTATATGTGTAGATATACATAATTATATATGTCTATGTATATATATATATAAATAAGTATATATATACATGCTTAATATATATATATATCTATGCATACACACACACACACATGTATGTGTACATGTGAACATATATTAACGTGTATATATATATAAGTTCATATATATATATATATGGACGTATATATATGTTTATATATTAACACAGATACATGCAAGTGTTTACGTGTGTGTATGTATGTATGTATGTATGTATGTATGTATGTATGTGAGTATGTATGTGTGTATGTTTGTGTGTGTGTACGTGTGTGTAAGGCACTCGTTACTAAACTGTTTCTCTGATAAGATAAGCGACACCGCGTTTTCCAAAATTGTAATTTGTATAAAAGTTATTTGCCACCGCCATTTCCACCATAATCCCCTCTCCTCCTCCTCCTCCTCCTCCTCCTCCAACTACTACTACTACTACAAACCATCATGATCATCACCACCACACCACCACCACCGCCACCATCAGCACCACCGCCGCCGCCGCCGCAACCACCACCACTACCACCACCACCACCACAACCACAACCACCACCACCACTACCACGACGACCACGACCACCACCATCACCACCATCATCATCATCGTCTTTTACACTAAATATCTAGATATTTTATCCCTAATAAAAAAAGCATTTTGAACCATCCAAAAGTATCTCGTCTGTAGGGAAATATTTATATATATATATATATATATATATATGTGTGTGTGTGTGTGTGTGTGTGTGTGTGTGTGTGTGTGTGCGCGTGTGTGTGTGTATGTGTGTTTGAGTGTGAGTGTGTGTGTGCGTGTGTATGATGCATATATATATATACGTATGTATGTATATACATAATTATATGCGCATGCATGCATATGTATATATATTTATATTTACACGCAAGTTACCACATGGAAAAATAGTACTTGAATACCAAAGGCAGAGTATTCATATTTACGCATATTTATATATATTTTTATGTATGTATGTATGTATATGTATGTGTATATATATATGTGTATATATATATATATATACTTCTTTTTCTTTCTTATTATTAAAGATGCAAAAACATCACAAAATACTGCTACTCAGAATTTCACGTTCCCGTTCGTCGGGCAGTTGTATATTTTCTTGATTACAGCTGCCCAATGAATGGGAACGTGAAACTCTTAGCAGCAGTTTTTTGTTTTTTTCTGGCAGCTTTGAAAATAATAAAATTAAAATATTACCCTGTCTCAGGTATTTGAGTACTATTTCTTCCACTTCATTTCACATTTTGTACTTACAACGTGAGTATGTGTGTGTGTGTGTGTGTATACACATATATGTATGTCTATATATATATATATATATATATATATATTATATATATTATATATATATCTACCACCGCCATATATATATATATATATATATATTATATATATAGATATATTATATATATATATATATATATATATATATATATACATATATATAAGAGAATAAAAACAATTAAATTCTGGTTGGAAAAGTACCCCGAAGTCCTCCCGGAACGCATAAACCAGATCTTTTTATTGAATCCTTAAAATTTATACTTCAGAACAAATTTCCTATTTGATGACACATACTATCGTCAGAAATGCAGAATTGCGATGGGGACGAAAGCAGCTCCTGTTCTTGCGAACCTAATAATGGGTTATTTTGAATTCACCTTATATGAAGTATCACTTCAGAAATATGGTTACCCATTTTACCTCTACATAAGAGAAAATTGGAAGAGATACCTAGATGACTGCTTTATCATCTGGAAGGAGAACATCGACAAACTTTTGGATTTGAAAACAACACTAAATGACATAAATAGTAACATTCAATTCACAATGGAATATAACAAAGAACAACTCCCATTTTTAGACATCATGATAAAAGTTAACAATGAAATCATAACTGACATTTATTATAAACCAACTGATTGAAAACACTATCTTCTCTTTAACTCATGCCACCCGAAACGCATCAAAATAAACATCCCTTTCAACTTAGCAAAAAGGATCTGCACAATAGCGTCTAATAGAACAACTCGGGACCTTCGTCTTCAAGACCTCAAAACAACACTTATTGAAAGACAATATCCACCCTCTCTTATCGACGAGGGAATTAAACGTGGCAAACAACTAGACACAAAAACACTAAGAACAAACAAACATAAGACCACGCCTCAACTCAAAACGTTACTATTTATATCAACACACAACCCCAGAAACAGTGAGGCATTCAACACTATTGTGCAAACTCTTCCTTTACTAACTAGAGATCCAAAAAATGAACGACATCCTGAAAACACACAAACTCATCAAATGCAAAAAACAAGACAAATCGCTAAAGAGACTACTAACAAATGCGAAGCTTTACAAAACAACCACGAAACCAACGGTTGAAAAATGTGGACGCCCAAACTGTGGAACCTGCCCCAACCCGCTTGAAGGCTCGGATTTCCTTTTCAAACAAGGATAGAGGTTTACAATTAAAACTAGTTTTACTTGTGCCTCTGAGAACCTAATTTATGTAATTTTAGGTAACCGAACAGATAACAAAGATCCCAAACTTGAAATGCCCAGGCTCGGATGGGGTACAAGGATATTGGCTGAAAATTTTCCCTGCACTACACAGAAGAATAGCCACGCAAATGGATAAAATGATGGACAACGGAATGCAAATCCCAAAGAGGCTGACCACAGGTAAAACTATTCTCTGCCAAAAGGATTCTAGTAAAGGCAATGCGCTGAATAATTACCGACCAATCACCTGCCTGCCCTTGATGTGGAAGCTGATGACAGGAATGATATATAATTATGTGTATAAGTTCCTGGAAATGAATGACAAACTACCACTGGAACAGAAAGGGTGCAGAACGAAAAGCCGAGGGGTAAAAGACCAACTTCTGATAGATAAAATGGTACTGAATGACTGTAAGAAAAGACTTACTAACCTGGGCATGGCGTGGATCGGTTATAAGAAAGCGTATGACATGGTCCCCCATCTTTGGATTTTAGAAAGTCTTATCGGACACTTGGCACAGGTGAATGATAACGCATCAAATTTTATTAGGAGAACAATGAAGAAGTGGAAAACAGAGTTCACTTCATGTGGGAAATTTTTGGTGAGGGTTAACATCGAGAGAAGCATATTTCAAGGACATAACCATTCACCATTGCTATTTGTGATTTGTATGATACCCCTCACACAGACACTACGGAAAGTGACATCGGGGTACACTTTGAAAAGTGGAGGAAAATTTAACCATCTGTTATATATCAATGACTTAAAGATCTTTGGAAAAACCGAACGTGTAATAAATGGCCTAGTTTCAACAAGGCATATATTCATTAAGGATATTGGAATGGAACTTGGGATTAAAAAGTGTGGTATGCTTATCAAAAAAATGGCAAAATAGTGTCATATAATGGTGTAGAACTACCCGAGTGGGAGAGAATCAAGGATGTTGAGACTAATGGAAATAAATATTTGGATATTTTGGAATATGACAAAATCAAGGAAACTGAAATGAAAGAAGGCATTAAGCGAGAATATCTCAGAAGAACTAAGTTAATTATAGGAAGTAGGCTCAATGGAAAAACTAAGATCAGGGCAATGAACACATGGGCTGTTTCCTTATTGCGATATGGCGCAGGTGTTGTAGGTGGACAAAGAACGAGCTTGAGGAAATGGGCAGGTAAAACAGAAAAGTGATAACAATTAACAAAGAACTACACCCAAAAAGCAATATTGACAGGCTGCATGCATCTAGGAACAAGGGAGGAAGAAGCCTCATACGATGAAAGATCTATGTTTTCAATGAGAAGAACAGTCTGGGATGGTACTTCAAACAACAGTAGAGTGAATACTTGCCTCTGTGAGAATTAACAATGCAATACCTACCGAAAATGAGATGCACCTACAAACATTTAAGAAACAAAATGAAGAAGGAAGAATAAACAATTGGAAAATGAAATCCCTACATGGACAAATCTCAGAGAAATCGAAGGAAAACACGAGATGAACATTTGGAGATGGCTAAGAAGTGATCTGAAAGAATGCATAGAAGCATTGATATGCAGATTCTATGAACAAGCTCTGAGAACTAATTACACTAAAATACAAATAGATAAGAGCAGTGAATTGCCCTTTTGTAGGATGTGCGCAGCAGAAACGAAACAATCTCACATATTGTGAGTGAGTGTAGCAAGCTGCAGAAAAGCACTCCAAAAGGAGGAACGATAACGTGGCTAAGTTTGTTCACCGGAGAATACGTGAAAAGTACAGCCTGAACAGAGCACGGAAATGGTAGGAGCATGAACCAGGAGTCACTGAGTACAAAGAATATAAGATAGTGCGGGATTTTGCAATCCAATGTGAATCCTTAATCGATGCTGAGAGATCAGACATTGTTGTGGTATATAAAGGGGGAAAGGAAAGTAAGATTATAAATATTCGTTTCTACTCTAGGTACAAGGCCCGAAATTTTTTGATGAGGGGTGGGGGCCCAGTCGATTAGATCGACCCCAGTATACAACTGGCACTTAATTTATCGACCCCGAAAAGATGAAAGGCAAAGTCGACCTCGGCGGAATTTGAACTCAGAACGCAGCGTCGGGCGAAATACAGCAACGCATTTCGTCCAGCGTGCTAACGATTCTGCCAGCTCACTGCCTTAATGTTAAGAATAGTAATAATAATAATAATAATAATAATGATTTAATTTATTTGCCACAAGGGCGTAGGATGAGGGGGACAATATAAAGACAGACATAAAGTGTTGAGGTTTGCATATTATGAAATGATATAAAAAAAGGTAAGTATATACGGTCTAGCATAGCAAGGTAACAAAAATGGCGGGGAGGATAATAGAGATGTGGTCCTCCTGATACAGGAACGCTTCTCGGGATAATCGAGGAACCCCACTGTCCGAGATTTCCCTGAAATCCTAGGAGCAAGTGCCCTCTCCGACTCAAAGATCTACACTTAGAGAGGTGCTATCCACTCTTGCCATTTTCGCAACTTTTACCCACCTTTCAATAAATTCACACAAGGACAGCACTTCCCTCTCCACTCTCAATTTCTTTTTCAAGTGAAACTTGAAGTCAACGAGAGCTCTACCATAGAGGAATGTATCTGTCCTCATGCTAATAATAATAATAATAATAATAATAATAATAATAATAATAATAATAATAATAATAATAATAATGATAATAGTAAAAATAATAATAACAATGAGAGAGTGACTCTCATGTCTTTTCACGTATTATCATGTACCTTGTTTTGTCTTGATATAAAAGATGGGCTACAGCAAATATTCTGCTCAATACCACAGATTTGCTTTTCAGTTGCTTGACCATAACTAGTTGAGCATGTTCCTTAGTGGCTACCAATACGTACATTTCTGATCATGAGCAGAAGCAGTGGAGGAGTATCATAGCCATGTATTGAAAGGAACTCTTTGGGGTTTGGATAATTCACCTTTGGAAACATGGGTATTTTGTTCAACATCTTTAAACAACCCTTATTCAGGGACCTTTTAAGCGGGATGGGTTACTCGACCAGAAGAAAATTCTAACTGGGCCCCACCTGCAAGGTCATGCGCTGTTTATCTTGATATGAGATTCAGGGCTCCTTCATTGGGATTTGCACAGCATCAACAGGGCATTTTTGCTTGAATGTATGTATACGTGCAGATTCCTATGTTTTGTTTTATGTATGTCTTCTCATGCTTATAGTTGCATACCTAGACATGTTCATATGTATGTATGTATGTATGTATGACTATGCATGTCTGCACGTATGTACGTACGTATATATGTATCTACGTGCGTATGCGTGTGCGTATGTATGCACGTGCGGGTGCATGTATATATATGTATATATATTATATATATATATATATAATATATATATATATATATATATATTATATATGTATGTGCGTACAGTCATTTTCTCCAACACTGGTGCATGTCTTTTTCATATTTTTCCCTCCCCCATCATGTGAAACTCACCGGAAATGACCTTATGGGGTCATAGCAAAAGTACTATTCGCTTACAATTTAACTCATTGCATAACGTAATGTGCCTTTTTTCACTAGAGTCACGACATCTGAACGGAAACAAAGCAGATCAGGTTTCGAAACGGAAACTTTCCGTTGTTATTTAGAAAACCGAGATCAAATAACATTTACAAAACAATAATTATTTAATACAAGCCACCTACAATGTTGTAGTACAATATAAAGATATTGTATTACATCTCTGGCACATATACTTGTGGACAATGAAGATAACCCATCAAACAATAAAACACAACGACACAACCATTAAATGACTGCTTGACTTACTAGATATAGCAGCCTATCTCCTTCATATCTAATATTAATATCTTCAATGATGAAGGACTCATGTATGCATGTATGTATGTATGTACGTATGTATGTATGTAATTGTTCAGTTTTATTTCAAGATTTGTTGCCTATAGAGAAAGAGCCGGTTTCTAACCTAGATCCAAGGCTCCTTCATTGGAATTTCACCATCAACAACAGGGTATTTTTGTTTGTATGTATGTATGTGAAGATTTGTATGTGTTATGTATGTATTCTCATGCTTATAGTTACATATCTAGAAATGCTCATATATAAATGATAAACTTCTAGAAAGTTTTGCAGATTTTTATTGTTCCAGTGATGGATTGGATCTGTAGTCTTCGAATTTCTGGTTTTGAGGAGCCTAATTTCTCAAGATTAGTATTTAGGGAGCGTGTTACATATCCCAGGGCCCCAATAATTACAACTATAAACCTGAACTTGTAATCTGGATAGAGTAACTGCAAATTTCTCAATAGTTCAGCATAGGTGTTCTCTTTTTCACTGATCTTCAGCTTTAAGTTAACATCCGTATGTATGTATGTATGTATGTATGTATGTATGTATGTATGTATGTATGTATGTATGTATGTATGTATGTATGTATGTATGTATGTATGTATTCTCATGCATATAGTTACATATCTAGACATGCTCATATATATTCAAATGATAAACTTCTGGAAAGTTTTACAGATTTTTACATTTCCAGTGATGGATTGGAATTAGCTTTGTCCTTTCTGGTTTTGAGAAGTGATCTATTACCAAATGTTGAGAATGTGGATGATTGAGGTTACATTCCTGTCAGCCATGATGATTGAGTGTTTTTCGTGTTTCCAAATGAAAATTGCTGACTAATTTGGTTATTGGTTTAGATTCCATGTGACGTGTGTGTGTATGTGTGTGGAGGTGAGGCTGGGGCGTGGGTTATTTATCTTTTAGTTTTGTATCTTTTACTCGTCTTAGCCTTGAATCATGTTTAGTTAAATGAGTCGAGCCCAGCACTGCTTTTTTTTAAAACCTAGCACTTGTTCTATAGAATAAATATCAGCCTTAAATGTACCAGACTTTTTTACTGAACCGCCAAGTTACGGTGACGTAAACACTCGAACACCGGTTGTCCTCTGGTGGTGGAGGACAAGCATTCACGCACATAAAAGAACAGGCATAGCTTTGGTGTTGAAAGGTACTGTAACAAGGTGTTTGTTGATCGATGTAGCTTGGCCTGAAGATTATTATATTAATGATAAGGAAAACGAGACAATAGTAAAATATGCAGACTTGAGAATAGAATCTTTCAAAAGCAGATTCGTGCATCGGAATGACTTTGGAGTAAATGAGGGAATTCAGTTCCTAAATTTCAGTATTTCAGCCACATTCCGATATTCACATGTCAGTCAGCCCCAGATGGACTAAAGCAAGTTGCTCGTGTATTTCTTTGTGGGTTTAAATCAACTGGTGGGACATAAATTCACATCATGAAATCGACTAAATATGCTTTTATACGGATTTTGAAAGCAAGCTCGTCGGATGTCGAGAGAATATGGAACATGAAAGCAAGAGTGGTACCAATTGTGATTGTAGCTCTTGGTCCGGTGACGAAAAGTCTCCCAAAGGGCTGGCAAAGATTCCAATCTTCGCCAGCATTACGACAGTGCAAAGACAACACTTTTGGGAACACAATCTGATAAGGAGTTAATGAAACGATCCAGTATTAACAAGATCATCACTGCAAATGAAGGATGTGGACATGCTGTATATGAAACGTTAAAAAATGGAGAAAGGGGGGGTCTATCAGTGTTGGAGTTTGCATGTATATGGAAGTGAAGAGTCTCACTCAGTATCGTGATGAAAGCACTGAAGAACTGCTAGTATGAGGGAACAATGCTGACATACCAAGAGAAGAACAAACAAAAGATGAAGTACTTGAAAAGAGAAAAGGAAAGTTATTTGGAATAACATTTACATACTGAGTTTATGAAGAATCCTGAGGCAGAAGGAGGCAAAGACACTTGGAATTGATTGGAAAAGGGGATTCTCATTAAAGAGACTGAATGATTTATAGTGACAGCTCAGGATCGAACCCCGTGGACAAATTGTGCAAAATGTAGGACAGGAGTCAATGTATCTCCATTGTGCGATGAACGAGAAGAATCAGTAAGTTGCATAGAAAGTGAATATTCCAAACTGCCACAGAGAAACATTAGAAATATTGGAGATATGAAAAATGTTGCAAAGATTATCCACTAACAAATGTGTAAGAAGTGTGGACAGTTCATTGATATGAACATGCACCGGGAAAAAGAGACTGAGAATGATGGGGTTAAACTTCTTTGAGACATTCCTGTCCAAAAGGAGCATGACCTAGAGCACTATAGACCATATATCTTGGTGTCTGGGAGGTTAGAAACTTTAATTGATGAGGTCTGTCCAACTGATCTAAGGACAAGAGAAAAAGACATCAACAAAGTAGATATATACCAGAACCGGAAGAGAAAGATAAGTAGATTGTTGGGGTTGTAGAAAATATGAGATCGTATTGGAACTTTAGGACCGACGGGGAAGAGGCTCAACGTGTCGATAGAAAATGTTGGCTTGAAGAAACCCAAAATACATGCAACTAGCTTGCTTATTAAGACCGACAAAGATCATTCAAAGGATGGCTGAGGTTAGAGGTGGTGACTTGTTATCTAATAGTAAACCACTTAAATTCCATCATAGGAGCGAAATGCAAAAACTTTTTAAAATAATAATAATGACGATGATGACGATGATGACGATGATAATAATGATGATGATGATAATGATGATAACGATGATGATGACGATGATGACGATGACAAAAATACCTGGATTGTGGAAATCGTAAGAATATTTAGCAAGTATGTTGGTATGCAGGTTATGGTGATCAAGGGTAGTTACAGTTATGAAGAGGGTGCGCAAGATGAAAGATGATTATATCGCTGAGATATTGTGAAGGGTAAAAGTTTCTAATGGTACTGCAAGGCGAGAAGGCAATGGAAAGAAAAATGAAGGTTAAAATCTATAAAGAGTACAAGAGAAAAATTACGGAACTCGAAACAAAATTAAAGGAAAGGAATATTATCAGATGAATGAATGCATGGACGATGCAGTAATGAGATGCTCTCCTCCTTTTTTTTTATAACGGACTAAGACAGAGGTACAGAACTTAAAAAGAACTAGCAAGCTGCTCAAAATACTCAACGTGTATCACCCTAAGAGTGATATCGTTAGCCTCTACTTCCCAAGAAAGGAATGTGGGACGGAGGATTGCTAAACCCAGGCAGCGCTGTAAGCACTGCGTTATTCGGTTGCGTGTGATGAAGAAAGAATATGATCGACGGTTACAAATGTCCCCAAAAGTTACTGAATTGCAGGATTCAAGAACTGAAGGAAGAACAGGACAAATAATTAGGAAGATGTCAAGTTTTGTAATTTGCTTATTTCTTTAGCATAAGTTTAGGAACAAGGATCAAATAACCGTAAAATATCTCGCCGCAGTGGAAGCACAACCAATAGCAGAACGTATGAGAAGGGGTAGCAACATCAACCGTGATCATGTAGTGATGGAATCAATTGTGTGTCCCCTTTTATTTTAATTGGATGGCGAGCTGGCAGAAACGTTAGAACGCCGGGCGATATGCTTAGCGGTATTTCGTCTGCCGTTACGTTCTGAGTTCAAATTCCGCCGAGTTTGACTGTGCCTTTCATCCTTTCGGGGACTATGTAATCGACTTAATTCTTTTGTCTGTCCTTCGTTGTTCCCTCTATGTACAATAAAGAAACAAATACATTCGCATATGTATATATATATATATATATATATAATATATATATATATATATATATATATATATATTATATATATATATATATATATATATATATATAATATTAATTCGAGACAAAAACACTATTTTGCAAAACAAACAAGGAAAGACTTAATCAATACATAAAAATTTTTAATATAAAGAAATAAACCGCCACTACAATCGTTTCATGTCTTCAATGACATTCGTCAGGTGGATTTTCGATCTCCTAATCTGTTTTAATTTATAAAGCTTGAAACATGTCTTCTGGCTTTCATTTTATTTGATATATTCTCTCTCACATCTGCCACTATCTGGCGTATACAGGTGCTTACACTTATCAAATATTCACCCTAAATTTTCAGTACCTACTATATATATATATACATACATACATACATACATACATACATACATTTATACATACATACATACATACATACATACATACATACATACATACATACATACATACATACATA
The DNA here is from genome assembly GCF_006345805.1 of Octopus sinensis. Classification (NCBI taxonomy): domain Eukaryota; kingdom Metazoa; phylum Mollusca; class Cephalopoda; order Octopoda; family Octopodidae; genus Octopus; species Octopus sinensis. The sequence continues at coordinate 54,307,210 of NC_042999.1, read as the reverse complement.
CATACATATATATATATATGTGTGTGTGTGTGTGTGTGTGTATGTATATATATATATATATATATATATATATATATACACACACATATATATGTAATATATATATATATATATAGTGACATATATATAGTGACATATATATATATATATATATATATATATATCACCGGGATTACCGTGGCCGACCAGGTTATCAGATGTTGCTAAACATCGCTGGTCACAATGCGCTTCACATTGTTTTAGCCTTCAAATGACGCCACCCCGCTGGAAAAAGTGAGGCAAAGTTGTGGCGAAAGAGTACAGCAAGAATCATCACCAACCCCTGCCGGAGCCGTGTGGCGCTTTTGGTCTTTCCGATCAATAAACACTCACAACGCCCGGTCTGGGAATCGGAACCGCGAACCTACAATCGCGAGTCCACTGCCCTAACCACTGGGCCATTTACGCCTCCATATATTATATTATATATATATATATATATATTATATATATATATATATTATATATATATATATATATATATATATAATATATATATATATTATATATATATATACATATGGAGCGCAACGGATGCCATGTGACTGACAATTTTTAATTAATTAAACACATATACAGCATTGGTTATATATTCATGAGGAGTTCAATCCATGACAAAAGTGAAGGAATTATATGGCTAATTCATGGAACATACCGAGGATGCTGGAAGTGAAGGACGCTGCTTGTGGCTGACGGACAGAAATCTGAAACGTTAAATTGAATCTTTATTTATAGCCGTTCAGAAGCAAAGCATTAGAATGAATTTGATGCAGGCAAAAATCGATAAGACTTAGAGAGCAAACGCAGAATTTGATCTGTGGTAAAGGAAACTAATATATCAACCACATCTTAAGTGAATGCAGTAAGCTACCAGGAAAAGAATATAAACGCAGACGTGACTGCTTTGGGAACAGATTGCTTTGGGATGTGAGCCGAGAGTGTGGATTCAAAATGAGAGAAAAGCGGAATGAACACATGCGTTTAATGGCTTCTCCGCGGAATAATGTCACTGAAAATAAAGATATAAAAATAATATCCATGAGGTGTTGTTATTTTAGGAGAGGAATTTCCCAAAACAAATCGATAGGGAAGGTCCCCGGAAAATAACGAAAGGCGAAACTCATCTACGTGTAACACACTGTCATTGTTTTATCTTCTGTATATTGGTGTATAGAGAGCTACACCCTCTATTTCATTGCACTCTCTCTCTCTCTTTGTCTCTATCCTTCTCTCTTGCACTCTTTGTCCCACACACAAACAAGTAAACACAAACTCACACATACACACACGCATACACACACAAACACACTCACATTCCAAGATTCCTACATAAGCTCACTGATCTTCTCAACGACTCAGTTATTTCTACGATTGTTGCACCCAATACCCTTTCAAAGACCTAATCGAGGTAGTCTGTTAATACTCTTCAGAGATAGACTCTCACACAACCTCTCCCTTCCCTTCTCTCCCTTTTTCCTCATACATACATACATACATACATGCATACATACATACATACATACAT
>NC_042999.1:54275646-54300646 GCF_006345805.1 Octopus sinensis | reverse complement strand
CCGTCCACAGTCATAATGACGGCATTTCATATTTTCGGGTTTTTAAAATATTCAATATTCTTGAAGAAGAGTTTTAGGAAGGGGAATTGTATATGTCAACAATTACAATGTGAAAAGGGGGCAGAAGAACACGGAGATATTTCTTTTTTTTTTTGTTGTTGTTGTGGTGTGGTTGTGTGAATGTGCATGGCTTAGTCGTTAAGTTATTCGGCTCACAATCGTATGGTTGTGAGTTCGATTCCCGACGGCGCGTTGTGTCCTTGAGCAAGACACTTTATTTCATGTTACTCCAGTCCACTCAGCTAGCAAAAATGAGTGATAGCCGTAATTCTAAGCGCTGGCTTTGTCACATTCTGTGTCACGCTGAATTTCCCTGAGAACTACGTTAAGGGTACACGTGTCTGTGGAGTACTCAGACACCTGCACGTTAATTTCACGTGCTGGCTGTTCCGTTGATCGGATCAACTGGAACAACACTCGTCGTCGTAACTGACGGAGAACCAGTTGACGTGGTTATTGGAGATGTTGTTGCTTGTCATGCTGTTGGTATTAGTGTTGTTGTTGGTGTTGCTGTCGATGTTGTCACTTTTCTTGTTTAACTCCCAAGCAGCCCCGTCTGATCGAACAGACGCATGATCAAAAACACTCTAACCATGGCCATCCTGTATTTTTAGAGATGGTCTGCTTAAGAGTTCATAAAATAAATCCTGTTTTGAGCTGAGAGATATGACTGCTATTTCGAGCGGAAACGTTGAGGCTGTGTCTTTGAAAGCATAGGCTGATGTTGGTGGGGGGGAGTTGTAGGGAGGTTGAAGGAGAAGGAGGAGGAGGAGGGGGAGAAGGAGAAGGTCAGGGGAGTTATGGTAGAAGGAAGAGGAAGTAAACATAGGAGGAAAGTAAAAAGGGAAATACTAGAGTGAATGATGCGGAAGAGGAAGAAGGGAAAGTGTAGAGTGCGAGAAGGGGAAACAGAATGCGAAGGGGGAGGAGGGCGAAGGGGAGGAGGTGGGCGAAGGGGAGGAGGAGGCGAAGTGGAGGAGGAGGCGAAGGGGAGGAGAAAGGTGAAGGGGAAGAGGGGATGTGTGGTAACACGAAAGGGCCTCTAGAAAGAGAAAAAAAAACAAATGGGGGAGTGAAATAAAATGGAGGAAGAATTCATGAAACAGAACAAATATCTGAAGAATTGGTTGTTGTTGTTGTTGTTGTCGCTGCTGTTGTTTATTTTAGTTCAAGACCAAAGTTAATCGAGCAAACAGGCATATGGTGGTAGATAGTCATTCCAACCGCGACCGCTCCGCCTTTTTTTTTTGTCAGAGATAAAGAAAAACGTATTATTTTACGTGTCCTTAGAATATTTAAAAATAAAAGGATGTAATTTAGGGAGATTTGTCTGCTTTCTCTTGTAAACTGGTTGCATTGGGGACTCAAGTGGGAAGAATTAGGGTGCAATGGTCTTATAATGAAAAGATAACAATAAAAATTATTTAGATATTTCTAATTATGAAGACTCTACTACAAGGTACAAACCTTGCTGTGATGTTGTGACTTCTATGCCTTTCTGACCCTGAAAGCTACGCCAGCAAAGAGTAAGCTTTTGGTAGTGTGTACCATTCTGGACTGGTCAAAGGATAGAGGTGAGACTAATGTGGACCACTTCTTCCCAGAGGCAAAAAATGCCTCTCTGTAGGGCCAAAATCGCTACTTCGAAAAAACAGCAAATTATAGAATCATCGATGGTAATTCGAAAGCAAAAAACCTTAACAGAGAGGCAGGCCGTCCCTCAAGGAAATAAATCGATGCGGAATACTGAACCAGAACTGAAAAGGCAGAGAGAAGCAGAAAAGACATTTCAGAATCGAAGAGATTGGGAAAAAGTTGTCGAGACTCAAGCAATTATGAGTTGAATAAGTAATAATGAAGACATAACGAAACATTTCTTCGATAATTGCAGTAAAGGATAAACTTCGCTAATGAGGGCTAAAAAGACTGAAACATGTGTGAAATTGTCTTCAGTCAATGCTAAACGAATGAAAACAATATATATACTGGTTTCAAATTTTGAAACAAGGCCAGCAATTTTGGGAAGTGGGTAAGCTGATTCCATTGACCTCAGTGCTCTTGATGTAATCGAATAAAACCCTTCCCTCAAATTTCAGACCTTGTATCTTTGGTAGAAAGGATTATTATTAGCAGTAGTATTAGTATTAGTCGTACTAGCAGCAGCAGTAGTAAAGATATTAGAACTGGTAATTAATGTGGCTATTTACGGAAATCCCCACTGTTACCGGTTATTTAACAGTCAGCTAGAGGCGCCGGTTGATTAGCGAATGGCTATGGTGACCGGTAAAACCTGAAAACAAAAGGAGTGAACTCGTGTGGCAAATGTTGTCAGACATAAGAGATGGAAGTGAATATTTTTATAGCTTTATGTTACATGGAGTTTGTCTGACAAGATGTCTACTTCTTTAGTTTCGCTGTCTGTCTCATTTCCCTCTGCAGATTAAGTTTTAGAGGCAAAGTTCGAGACACGAAATCAACATGAAATCACTGTGGCGAACGCCATAGAATGTATGAAAGCTTCCAACCAAGTGACTGCGCATCCGGTTTGGAGTATTGTCGAAGGCTGTTGACGCCATCCAAAGCTACAGATTTGTATTGGTTCTGTTGGTGGTCAAAATTAACAAATGAATTGTTGTGAAATGGTTGGTGTTTGCAATCATTTCATCACAGTCACCATTGCAAAATATATTTTTAAATAATTTCCATTAAATGGAACTGATTAGAAGTGACACAGGACTGGAGGAGAAACTTATTAAAGAGAACTGAAAAAGTGTTAGGTTGTTGGAATTACAAACTGACCTCAACGCTAAAAAGCAGAAATAATAAACAACCGAACGTATTAATGCACGAGCTAGACATGAAACTAATTATAAAATATAGTGTTAACATAATAAACCGGGTGTTCAGTGAATATATAAAAACATTCGGAAAACTAGGAAACTCCAAACATTGTACTAACAGAGAATTACAGTCATAAAGTCATAAATTGTAAAAACGTGGAACTCAGAACATTTATTTGCAATTAATGAAAGAAAATACATTGACAAATATTCTTTTCTACCCAAGGCATAAGGCTCGAAATGTTGAGGGGGGGGGCAGTCGATTAGATCGACCCCAGTACACAACTGGTAATTTATTTATCGACCCCGAAAGGATGAAAGGCAAAGTCGACTTCGGCGGAATTTGAACTCAGAACATAAAGACAGATGAAATACCACAGTTCTATATTTAAGAGATGAGGTATTATGTACATTATTTACAATTGACAGGTGTTTGTCCTCATCTTGTTTGTTGTTAACACAACGTTTCGGCTGATATACCCTCCAGCCTTCATCAGGTGTCTTGGGGAAATTTCGAACCTGGGTTCTCATTCTTAAGGTATTTTTCAATGTTGTTATTGTTGTTATTATCATTGAGAGAGCAGTGCATGCCATCAAAGTGACACTGGAGTAAAATATACGAAGCCCAGTATACCCATCATGACTATCCGTCTGATAAGAGTACACCAGGCACATGCATCACAACCATATGTGCGCGACATGGTGATCTCATATCAAGATAAATAGCGCATGACGTTGCAGGTGAGGCCCAGTTAGAATTTTCTTCTGGTCGAGTAACCCATCAAAGGTCCCTGAATAAGATCCCTGAATAATAATAATAATAATAATAATAATAATAATAATTATTATTCAGGTCACTGCTTGGAATCGAACTCGGAATCTTGGGGTTAGTAGCCCACGCTCTTAACGATTACGCCGTATGCCCGCTAAGCATTTCGCCCGGCGTGCTAACGTTTCTGCCAGCTCGCCGCCTTTGAATGCCAGGAATATTGTATTGTTACACATGCAGTGTTTAGAGAAATGACGTCTTGGAAATAATGGTTTTAAGCTTTGGCGCTTGGCCATCAACTTTGAGGGAAATGGGATCAGTCGATAATACCGAGGTTGGTATGAGGAGTGATGAAGTAAAATTCGGCGGTATTGGAAATCAGAACGTATAGAGCCGGAAGAAATGTCGCTGAGTATTTTGTTCGATGCGCTAACGATTCTGCCATCCCGCCATCTTAAGGGTTTCTAATTTAGGCACAAGGCCAGCAGTTTTGGGTGGGGGATTAGCGCAGTGCATCGACCGTAGTACTTGACTGGTAGGTTATTGTATCGATACCGAGTGGCTGCTCTCACGATTCCTCCCATTGCAAAGAATAAGTATTAAATGAAATAATAAAGCAAAACAGATGAAGAGAAATACTTCGAATGAATATAAATGCGGAATTGAGGATTTAAACAGAATAACAACCAAACGAAAAGAGAAAGAGATAGAGGAGGGCGGAGGGAGATGGGAATTTGTAAAGAGTTTATCGTAAATAAATAACCTGAAGGATGAGTGGGTCTATATCAGAGGGAAAGAAAATGTTTTGAAAAAGCACGGACCCTCGATACATAAGAACTTTAAACAAGTTTATGGCACAAACAACAAAATTTAGATTTCAACAAATGGTACAATGATAGAGACACGGCAAACAAAACGAAAGAAAAAAATGCGTTTTGTTGCTGTGGTTGTGGCTGTTGTTGAATTTCAGGTCATCCGTGATCGGTTTTATTAAGAGATAAACAGGAAGAACAAGAATATAAATGTCAGATGTGAAGAATGTAACCATTATTGCAAGGAAATATGAGGACAAAATAATGAGGGATAGAAGAAACCACAAAAATGTAAATGGTTGCTGAATAAATTACAACTTGTAAATAACAACCAATCAGATTTTGTTTTGTTAGAAGAGAGAAGATAAATCAGTCGAAATAATCATTGGGGTAAGCTACCGGCGTTGATAAATTTCGAGGGTGTTGGTTTAGAAAAAAGGGACTTCTTGAGATAATGGAATGACTAATCAATGAAATGGTATTCTATGATTCAGAAAGCCAGAGACCCAAAGAGAACCAAAACGGTTAACGGTTTGAGATCGTTACCGAACATGGAAAATTTAAACGTGCAGACAGACAAAATATATTCCCACCAGAGTAGAAAATTCTTGAAGGAACTGTTGCGGTACTAAAGTCCAGTTAGTAGTTGCTACAGTGATATTCCTTAATTGCAGAAAACAAAGCAAAAATATTCTTTTCTACTATTGGCACAATGCCCGAAATTTGGGGGAGGGGCCAGTCGATTTGATTGACTCCAGTAGGCAACTGGTACTTAATTTATCGACGCCGAAAAGCTGAAAGGCAAAGTCGACTTCGGCGGAATTTGAACTCAGAACGTAGCGATAGATAAAATGCATATTTCTTTACTACCCACAAGGGGCTAAACACAGAGGGGACAAACAAGGACAGACAAACGAATTAAGTCGATTACATCGACCCCAGTGCGTAACTGGTATTTTATTAATCGACTCCGAAAGGATGAAAGGCAAAGTCGACCTCGGCGGAGTTTGAACTCAGAACGTAACGGCAGACGAAATACGGCTACGCATTTCGCCCGGCGTGCTAACGTTTCTGCTAGCTTGCTGCTTTCATCGAAGCAAAAATATTGCAAATATGAATGACAGCTTTAAACGACACAGTAATATACAATAAAATAAAACCGAACTGGGATATTTTAGGATCAATAAGAAATTAATTCCCTTTTCTTGCCATCCTCGCTTTCATTTTGATTCTAACAAAAGAAAGGACTTGTCCAAGGTCCCACGCAGTGGGACTGAACCCAGAACCATGTGGTTGGTAAGCAAGCTACTTTATTTTTTTCCATTTGCCACAGGGGCATGAAATAGAGTAACTGCGGACTGGAAAATTACATTAATGGGATGAAATGAATATAAAAATATGAATGAGGGAAACGAGCGGCGTCCGCCGAACGCCTGTCTCCCGAACTCAATGTTCTTTTTAGAATGAACAGAATGAGGTTTCAAACCTCTTACCATATTACAATGACGATGGTTTCCTATCTCTTACCTGTAGTCCTCTTCTTCAACATCTTCAAATTCAGTATCGCTTCTGACCCCGTAACCCGCCATTTCCCACGCCTCACTCAAGCATAAAGCGTGTGTCATGTCGGAGCCACCCGGCCATAAGCGATACTCCTCTCTAAGTTCCTTCAGCCTTTCTACCACGGGCACTTTTATGATCTCCACAGCTATCTGCGGAGGCCATTCGGGATCCCGTGTGCAGGCCATAACTACTCCCTCTTGGTGCTTCTCCACCACCTTATCCACCACCCCGCCCCTGTAGAAGAAGACAAATAATTCTTCTTTAAGGGGCGAGGTAGTCATTTCCACCGTCGGTAGCACAAATTCCCACCGACGATGGCTCTTCACCCGTCGGACCGAGCAGCGGGTTGTGTTCTTGAGCAAAACACTTAATTTCACGTTGCTCCAGTTCAACCAGCTGTAAACGGATCACCCTGTGACGGACCGGCTTTCGAAATGTTGGTCTGTCTGCCTACTTCGCCAGCGAAGTTGGGGTGGGGCACCATTCGAAACCTAAAACGATGCGAGGCGCATTGTGACCGGTGTTGTATAACAACATCCGATAGTCTGGTTGATCACGTGATATAAATACTGCACGGATATAGGCGAATGTCTACGAAGAGAATTGGCGATTAAAGATTGCTCAGTTTTGAAAATGTAACGGGAAAAACATAATTGTAAAAAACGCGACACAATTAACGGATAATAAATTTGTCAAAGATTAACTGAGGTAACGGACATTGACTGGTGGGGAAAAAAAGATAGCTTAGAAACGAAGATAGCTTAGAAACGAAAGTTAAAATTAGTCGTTAAATATAAACAAAATGATAAAAGTAAGGTACCAGTTATTAACACAAAGACTATGTGAACAAGACGGCGGTCTAAATTGAAATAAACAAATGAAAATTAGTTTGGACCGAAGCAGTAGAAAGATATGACCATATAAGGAGTTTCACTTCCCTTACACCAATTAATAGAAATTACAAACATCGAAAAATGGGGGACTGGAGTGTTATTAGTTGTCAGGAACATCTAGGGAAGCAGCGAAATAGCGTATTTGGTAGGTGGTGGATAATATAGAACAGATGTCTGAAAGGACGTGGGGTTAGGAGATATGACACTAATAGAAATAAAGAGGAAACGGAGAAGACGTGAGAAGCGGAGGGGGGGGGGCGAATGTATGAACAGCTTCAGGTACTTTGATGAATGTGTAGATGTAAGTAAATCATGTTCAAGGATAGGAAAATGAGACCAGAAGGCTAAGTAAATATCACTTATGTAAAATCACTGTAATCCAGTGTGTATATATATATATATATTTCTTGTCTTTTCTTTTACTTGTTTCCGTCATTTGACTGCGGCCATGCTGGAGCACCGCCTTTAGTCGAGCAAATCGACCCCGGGACTTATTCTTTGTAAGCCTAGTATTTATTCTATCGGTCTCTTTTGCCGAACCGCTAGGTGACGGGGACGTAAACACACCAGCATCGGTTGTCAAGTGATGTTAGGGGGACAAACACAGACACACAAACATATATATATATATATATATATATATATTATATATATATATATATATATACACACTCATGTATGTATATATGTATGTATGTATATATGTATATATGTACGTATGTATATATGTATGTATGTATGTATGTTTGTATGTACGTATGTATGTGTTTGTCATATAGCGTTTGTCTTTACAACTAATGGGGTGCCGGAGCAGACTTCAGCCCAGCATCCGAAACTCTGAGTTTTATAATGACAACCAACTAATTGTCACATATTATATATATATTGCCCATATAATACAGTAAATGAATTGATTGCATCGCAATCATTAACATTTATGTATTAACTTTGTTGGGTACTTCACTAGCAGTATATTGGATATATGTTATGCCATGGAGGGTTGCATCTACAACCCCTATCTCAATTTATATATATATATATATATATATATATATATAATATATATATATATAATAGGCGTAGGCTTGATTGTGTGGTAAGAAGCTTGCTTCCCAACCAAATGTTCAGTCCCACTGCATGGCACCATGGGCAAGTGTCTTGTACTATTGCCTCAGGCCGACCAAAGCCTTGTGAGTGGATTGAGTAGTCGGAAACTGAAAGAAACATATTGTATATATATATATATATAGATAGATAGATAGATAGATAGATAGATAGATAGATAAATATATGTATGTGTTTGTCCCCCCACCCTCGCCTCACAACCGATGTTGGTGTGTTTACGTCCCCTTAATTCTATCGGTCTTTTTTGCCGAACTCAACTGTTCGGCAAAAAAGACCGATAGAATAAGTCCTGGGGTCGATTTGTACAACTAAAGGCAGTCCTCCAGCATAGTCGAAGTCAAATGACTGAAACAGTGAAAGTAAAAGAATATGCATACATACTTGTGCGTGTGTGTGTGTGTGTATGTGTATGAGTGTATGTGTGTGTGTGTGTGTGTGTGTGTGTGTGTGTGTGTGTGTGTGTGTGTGTGTGTGTGTGTGTGTGTGTGTGTGTAAAACATGGTGAAATTGTGGAATACTAAAAAAATCAATAGTACGAGATTTCGGCCTTAATACGTATATAAATGAAAGACAGATTCCAGTTTTCTCTGCCTTAACTATCTTTCCATTCATTCCTGAACTGCATCGACTGTAGAGTTGATGCACAAATGGCTTCCAGAATGTGAGCTGCAATACAACAGTTTTAACAATATTGTAATTCAGTAACTATTTAGATTCGAACTTGGGCGAGTCGTGCCGTGTTGTTACGTTGAAAATGTTTGAATCGAGTCAGAAGAAAAGAGTGACTTTCGTTTTTCTCGCCATCTCTCCATGATAACAATGCAGACAATTTTAAAGACTCCGCCGGTTACGACGACGAGGGTCCCAGCTGATACGATCAACGGAACAGCTTGCTCGTGAAATTAACGTGCAAATGGCTGAGCATTCCACAGACACGTGTACCCTTAACGTAGTTCTCGGGGATAATCAGCGTGACACAGAGAGTGACAAGGCTGACCCTTTGAAATACAAGTACAACTCATTTTTGCCAGCTGAGTGGACTGGAGCAACGTGAAATAAAGTGTCTTGCTCAAGGACACAACGCGTCGCCGGGAATCGAACTCACAACCTTACGATCATGAGCCGAATGCCCTAACCACTAAGCCACGCGCCCTCACATGCAGACAATACAGATAAACCGGATACAAAACAGTAAGAGTCGACACTGGTGAGTTCACCTTTCTGCTTTGTAAAACAATGCCGACTTCATTGGATGGAGACGAGGAAGGACATTCGCGGGTTTTGGTGGGAAGCCAAACACCTTTGATGACATCTCAAAGTCAAAAGTCTTTCACTAATCTTCAAAGGTATATAACAATTTCTTATATTGCTCCACCCTGGGGCTCCCTTGTAATGAAGTGCCTGTCAATTATGCTTCATTCCCTGCATGTGTCACCATCTGTATCTGCTCTCATGTTTTTTTTCTTTTTTATAATGTCTAAATCATTTCTGACATTCATTTTGTTGTAAGGTGGTAAGCTAATCTCCTGCCTCAGTTCTGTGGATCAAACTGAACGACGCATGATGATGTGCATCAGAGTGTGACATGGGAGCTTGGTTATGCAGTGAAGCGAGTTTTCAGAGGATCAGCCGCGCCCCATGATTACGGCTCTGCATTAATAACTACTTTGTGGTGAGACTTCAATAAACTCGAACAAAAACTGGACATGTAACAATCTTTGAAGTTCACCTTGCTTCCAATACACAGTATTGGATAGGAATGCTATATCCTTATTGTTGGAACAGACATTTGTTTCCCCACCCCCCAAGTTTTGGAGATGTAGCACTTCTCTACTGTTAAGAAATCACGGCGATGTATATGTCTTTGTAGCAAAGAGGCGCTCTTGCGTAGAGTTAAACACCTTTTTTCGGTTCTCTACTGAAATGTTGGTCCGAAAGATGTCCTCTTAGGTTTACATGTTCAGAGTTAATTGGAAGTTCAACAACAACAGTAGTAGTAGTAGTGCTAGTAATAGCAGCTACAACAACAGCAGCAGCAGCCGTTCAAGAATTTGGACCTGGAGATCTCCATTTCCAGCGACTTCGAGGACCACCTCCCAGTGGTGTCGGACGTCAACGAAGAGCACTCGACTACAACAAGACGATCAAAGTTTTTTTTTCCAAGGTCAGGGAGTGATGGCAACCCCTGTTGTACTCTTTCGCTCCAACTTTCTCTCACTCTTGCTGTTTCTTGTCCCCGACTTCCTACACAACCGCTGAGCCTGGATGCGCATTCATCCATCCGTCGATGCTCTCGGTGTCGGGGGTTGACCTGCTTTCTGCGGGTCTTACGAATAGCAAAGGACCACGTTTCGGACTTCCTCCACTACTTGCGAGCTCTGGGACGAAGACCGCTTCGCTCAACAAACAAACAAGCAGCAGCAGTAATAGCAAAATAACAGAAACGACAATATTTTGTAAAATTTGCTGCATCAATATTTCCTTCATTTCTACCTTAAAGGACACTCTAAATTCTCTGCTATGGAGTGAAGCCACTCTCACATACACACACACACACACACACACACGTACATGTATTTATCAAATGAAACACACTGACTCACACACACACATACACTCGTAGAGACATACTAAAGTACCAACACAAGCGCACACACTGAACACACATTGGTGCTCATGCATGCTAAATACTCAGCATCTGGAATACTCACGTAGCGTCGCATACATTATCTCATGTAATCCTCTTTAATCTTAGAAAGATAAGATATCACTATTTCTTAACGAGCCTTTATAAAACGGTAACCATTGGGTAAAAGGTTTCTAAAAACTATCCCACACATTAATCAGTCTTCGTCTCAATTCATATAAATAATGCAGTCCTTTATTCTACAGGGTTATACGAAACAACGACCACAAAGAACCGCTCACTGTTTTTTTTTTTTACCTCTTCTCGTAGTCGAGGAGAAACTGGAATAGTACCAGGAAAATTATCTGGCTAGAAACGGCTTTCTCTATGAATATGCTACTATTGTAGGTGAGAAATTCTTGGCACTTTCAGATAAGCATTTCCTGGGGTGTCACCAATGCAGTAAGATCTTCAACTGACCTACTATAAAAATCAGCCACTGATGTTCTCCTATTACGAGGCCCATAATAACATTCAAGCGTACATCAGAGGAAAACTCAAGATCTTGTAAAAAGAATGAAGAAAGCTTTTTAGTGTAACAACACAATCTGTCAATACAGCGTGATATTCTTATAGGTTGTCCCTAGTCCAACCCTGATCTAGCAGATCATAGGATCAAAGGTGTTCCAGCTATGACCATCCTGTCTATTATCCAAATGTTTTTTGTATCATATACTTACACATGTGTAATCTTAACACTTAGCTGTCTATAACCTCGTATGACCTGCTTACCGGAGCAAATATATAGAAATATAGATCGACCTTTCTCTTAAAGGTCACACTTTTAATGATTTATTAGGGAACACTGTTAACCAGAATTGTCCCCTCGGGTCATAGTATTTAAGGATATTTACGCCAAAAGGCATTCGGGTTATTTTATCATTAGTTTTTTTTTTTCTTGCGTGTATGGGGAGATATTCTAGGTTGATGTAGTACGTTTGTCATTAACAATGGTCTGTCATAATTTCTCTCGCCAATTACATCGGTTGAAGACCTGAATTGCATGACCAATATTTCACTAAAAGATGTGATTATATTTTTTCCAGGGTACCAGCATATTTATGTATATTTATGTATTTGTTTGTTATTCATGTCTCACAATGATCAACTCTGAGAAGATCTCTGAGCCGGAACATTCCAGTCATGACAAATCTGGTTTATTGTTTTATTAAAAATGATTTAAAACTTGAGAGAGATTTGGTCCCATGTGGTGTGTCTTTCGCTGTCTCTGCTCGGCTGAATGAGGGCTGTGAGAACTTGAAGTCATTTCACTTGCCAAGTACTCGCTCTCTCTAGTTTGTGCTTAACCCAAGACTACAGCTCTATCTGGTGGACGGCAACCACACTTGTTCATCATAAAAAAAAGTTGGAAATATCATGACCTCAGCGCATATTTATGCATCATCAGCCATAACATGACCAGTCCACCATGCAGCAGGCGTTGACAACAGATGGATCGCTTGACCATGGGAACGCATAACCTTTCCCCAAGAAGCGAAAGACTATACGCTCCAGTCAGCATGTAGCAGATGACGGACGTAATATAATTGTTAGCCACTTCTACTCGATCTTTCAGGGATAGCTCCCTCTCGGTCCATTTTTGGGTGAGGATAGCCACTTAGCTTGTTACTTCGTTTCAGTTTTTGTCCACCTGGAGGTCCGGACCAAACCATACACCGAGCAATTTAAACGGCCCGTTCGTCCAGTGCCAAACAATGCTGTTGGACAACATGACTTGCTTCTCTATGGATCGAGTTGTAAGCCCATTGTATTTTCTTAGTTAATTTTCGCTCCTGATACCGCTTCGTACTGTCTGAGAGCGCGGTCAATTATCACAATGTATTTGGTTTTCAACACCATTACGGTGATACCGTTGGCATATTCATGCGGGATGCCCCTCCAACGCTCCAGTTTGTGCAGTAGTGGTTCGAGAGTCAGTACGTACAACAAGGACGAGAGCGGTTAACTTTGGCGGACCGAGCGCATAATGGTGAATGGCTCCGAGAAGTAACCGTTCACTCCGACCACTGAACAGATGTCGCTGTTCATTGCAGCAATCCATCCACTGAATACGGGCCCGAGAATGGATTTCATCAACGATAGTAACATGGTTCTCTGTCGTTTGTCTTCCAACGAACACTCTATGACTCTGGTAATGACCTTATGTTGTGACAAAAAAACTGAAATTTGTTTTTCTCCTTTAATATCTTGAATTTATTCTCCATTTTCTCGATGCCATTCTTTATTTTGTTTGTCATACAATCGAAATACATTTACCAGTGAAACCGAAAAAAAGCTATAGTCGTAAGAAAAAAAGAAACTATTAGAAGTAAATGTTGTAATAACCAGATTCAGAGAGAGAGAGAGAGAGAGAGTATATACGAAATGTTCTCATAATTATTGTGCTTACTCATCACTAGAAAACCTTGGTACTAATATTTACTGCGAAATGCTAAACAGGAAATGAAATCTAAATTCATTATATAAAGTTCTTATACCATTCTTTGGTAATGCATTTCATGACGAATGACAGACAAGGAATGTCTGACTAGTTCCTTGGTGACAAAGTAAGAAATAATATTAAGAATTAAATTCCACAATAACGGATCTAAGTAGAACCATTTTTATGCCATTAGGTGGAAGATTTACAGAAACAGATTTATTTCTAAAACAGTTTAAACTCGATGTAACGGTTAATAGCTTGAAACAGCAGATGTAAATGAGATGGCGTTTACATGTGGCTATCCTAAATCTAACGTTCACAGCAAATACTTGGTCACAACCAAATATTTTACAGAGCAATATTCGTGCTTTTTTCTTTCTTTTGTAATTCAACATTATTGTCAACAATGAACTTACGATGTACCTCCAGAGTTTCTCTCCTCACAGTATTGAGCTTACAATCGTTCAATTACAGATCAAATATTTAATGTAAGGAATATTGAATATATAGCTAAAAACACTGACGCAGTGACGAAAAGATGACATTATCTCGTATGTTTGGTGTGAGAACACAAAACAATTTCTGACATATTTCGGTTTAATTAAGCCTCTTCAGCGAATCGTTCACTTCATCTTAAATGCCGAACTAGTGATGAGAAATTGATGTATTTCGAAAGAAATTCAACACTAAATGATAACTGATAATAATATTTGGTTTTAAAAAATGAACATGGATGGGGACAAAATATTTTGAAAGCTGCCGGTGGGACACGATTGGCATACTAATAATTACACCCAATAATTTTACTTCCAAAAAATAACCCCTTTAAGCCGCCGAACGAAAAGGTTTGATTCCGTTTAAAACGTAAATTCGAAAGTTCGGAAAAAAAAAATATATATATATATATAGGAAGGGAAGGTTTACGAAAATAGACAAAAGACGACGGCAGGTTTACGAAAATAAACAAAAGACGAAGGCAGGTGGAGTACAAACAAACAATTGTATTAGTATGGCGCTCAGCAATAGAAATAAAGCAAGTCTTTTACGTTTCGCGCCTACGCTCTTCGACAGAAAGATACACAGAAAAGAAACAAGGAAGAAACAAGGAGAGAAAAAAAATGCGTTAGGTTAGGCTGAATATATTTATCGAAGCTTCTACAATAACATTCTGAATGTAAACTAAGAGAAGTGTACATTATTGTACAAAAATAAGTGTGCTAAAATGAAATGTAAAACAAATTCAGCATCATTTTATTTAGCAACTCAGAAATGTCTGTCAATATCATTCGACAGTAGGTCGGAGCGCTGGCTGAAACATTAGAACGCCGGGCAAAATGTTAAGTGACATTTCGTCTGTTTTGACGTTCTGAGTTCAAATTCCGTCGAGGTCGACTTTGCCTTTCATCTTTTCGAGGTCGACGTCGATGGAATCGACTAAGATCACTCAGCCGAACTTGCTGGCCTTGTGCCAAAATTGGAAACCAATATTATTCTCCAGCAAACAGTGTTAGTGTTATAGGTTTTATAGTAAACCAGCGAATAGTAGTACTATAGCTCTTTAGTATAAATAGTTTCTCAAACTTCGGGATAAATCTGTTGGTTTTAATCTCCCAGCTTGCGTAGATAGGAGAATATAAAGTGGCTAATAATACATCTAAGATATTTGTATTATATCTTTGCTCTTTTGCAGTTATCTCTTCACAGCATCTGTGGAATTCCTGAAATGATAGATAATAATAATCCAATAAGAATAATTTGTATGTATGTACATGTATGTACGTGCGTATGTATGCATGTTTGTATGTGTATGTATATCTCTATAATCGTGTGTATGTTTATGCGTGTATATATATAATTTAACAACGATGAGAAATGTATTGTTGTTGATGTTGTTGTTATTGTTGTCGATTTTACTTGTTTACTTGAGATCTACCGCTATCGAGCAGATATACATTCAAAGTATCTCCAACCATGACCAACGCGTTTTTAGTTTGTCTGTCATAGTACATCTAGGAGTCCATTGTTAATTATCTGATTGCCTTTCATTTAAGACAGGGTGGAGCGTGATGAGGAAGATTTAGCTACTTTTCTACAGCATCTGTGGTTGTTTTTGGATTATCTTCTAATTGCTGCTGCTAAAACCGTTCACGCGAATGTAATTTGAATGTCAGTTTCGAAATTATCTCTACCTCCAGACTAAACATTCCTTTGGTGCCGTGCCTGAATATAGCAATGGGAAATACTTTACACTAACATACGTGCCCTCTAAATTTAGGTGCATAAAAGTACAATAGGGGCGAGTATATTTATCAAAGAAAAAAAAACAGGTACAGTTGGGTAACGTGAAGACTTTGTGCTATTATGTTTCTCGCAAGCTCTGGAAAACGCCATGCTAAATCATTTACAAAAATATATAACAGAAATTCAAAATGATGAAATAAATATCATGACAAAAGGAAAACGAGAAACTCAATGATTTAGATAAAGCGCATTGATGATGGGAATCTTCCCGAAACGTCAGATTTTTCTTTTTATCTACATCATAAAGGATATTTTATTTTTGGAAGTGTTTTATTTTTTTACTGACGTATGTAATAACGATCTTCCCGCATTCTGCCCTCTTACTAATTAGGAATATGCATACATATGTATAAAGGTGTGTGTGTGTGTGTGTAAGAAAGAGTCAGGTTAATACACACAATCACACACACACACACACACACACACACACACCACACACACACACACACACACACACACCACATATATATATATATGCATGTGGAAATATATATATCAAATATTATTTCTATATCTATAGCTATCTATCTATCTATCTATCTATCTATCTATCTATCTATCTATATCTATCTATCTATCTATCTATATATATATATATATATATAGATATATATATATATATATATATATATATACTTAAATATGATTCCTTCTGTATACATGCTTCTCTACAATCATGATTTTTGATGAACTTCAAAT
This sequence comes from Octopus sinensis, assembly GCF_006345805.1. Lineage (NCBI taxonomy): Eukaryota > Metazoa > Mollusca > Cephalopoda > Octopoda > Octopodidae > Octopus > Octopus sinensis. The sequence continues at coordinate 54,284,455 of NC_042999.1, read as the reverse complement.
AATCATAAATTTATTTTACTACCTATTTTGAACACTTTTATGTAAACTGTTTAAACAACAAAAAAAAAATCCTCTTAACATTCAAAGATTCTGTTTCTTAATATTTTCTTATCATTATCAAAGCCTGTATAATTGTATTTTAATTCAAACTGTGGTAACCTTTTTTTAATACAACAAAGGTTACACATAGCATTACATTTTAATTTTGATAATCTTTTTTTAAAAAAAGTGAAACCGGTTAAGTCAATAAACATCTTTCAAAGACCTCTCCATTTTCAAATCCGCTTTCCTATATATATATATATATATATATATATATATGTGTGTGTGTGTGTGTGGTGTGTGTGTGTATATAGAATATATAGTATATATGGTATATATAGTAAAATGAAATGAAGTATTGGTTGTCTTATTGAATAGATGAAATACATACATACATACATACATACATGCATACATACATACATACATACATACATACATACATACATACATACATACATACATACACAAACACAGATACACAACGGAACTATGTTTTAAACAACTGCAATATCAATGAAAGGGAAGGTTTTTTTTCGTATATATGTGTCTATGTGCCTGCTGTTACTTGTGTACCTGTGATTGTGTGTTTGTGTCTAATTCTGAGAGTGTGTGTATGTTTGACTCTGTGTGTGTGTGTTTGTGTCTATTAATGGCTGACGTCCAGATATTAACAGCAACATAGATGCATGTTTGTTCATGTAAAACATTTGTTTACCTTGCATTGTTAACGAAAATAAACACGGCTCACTTTTACGTTTGTATGTTTGTATGCGCATATATATGTGTATGTTTGTCTGCCTGTCTGTTTGTTTGTCTGTCTGTCTGTCTGTATGTCTGTCTGTCTGTCTGTATGTCTGTATGTATGTATCTGTGTTTGTGTGTGTGTTTGTGTGTGTGTGTTTGTGTGCGTGGGTGCATTGAAACAATATTCACTAACCACCAGCATTTATATCTGTAAGACATATACAATTGTGTGGTGTGTATATATAATATATATTATATATATATTATATATATATATATATATATATATATATATATACATGCATTCCTGAGCGTTCACACACACGCATATATGTATACGTATATGTATCTCTCTTTCTCTTTGTCTCTCTCTCTCTCTCTCTCTCTATATATATATATATAATATATACGCATATGTGCGTATGCATATATATATATATATATATATATACATGTAAATACATGCATACGTACACATTTCCATATGTATGTAAGCAAATATGTATACATATTTATACATATGTGTGTGTGTATATATATATATATATATATATATATATATATATATATATATACATTTATATACATATTTATATATATATATTCATATATTTTTGTATGTATAAAATCTAAAGCCATTGTTCCCTAGCCGCCCACATTTCCATCTGTAAGACATTATTCAAAGTCATTTCATTAATACATAATTAATTCTCTCGCTGACATATGGGATCGAATGGCTAAAGATCCAGAAAATATCTTCAAAACTATGAAAATAGAAACTATTCTGTTTTTTTTTTTCTTCTTTTCCTGGACTGTTTCTGTAGATTTGGAAACAGATGGTAGAGAATTAAGCGTAAGTTTACATTTGGCAGACATTTGTACAAATAAAATGGCTCATTTGTTCAGTTTGTATCATTATGTCGTGCCGAATATGTTGTGTTTGATGAATTCTATATACTCTTTACTCTTTCTCTTTTACTTGTTTCAGTCATTTGTGTGCGGCCATGCTGGAGCACCGCCTTTAGTCGAGGAAATCGACCCCGGGACTTATTCTTTGTAAGCCCACTACTTATTCTATCGGTCTCTTTTGCCGAACCGCTAAGTGATGGGGACGTAAACACACCAGCATCGGTTGTCAATCATTGCTAGGGGGACAAACACAGACACGTAAACATACACACAAATACATATATATATATATATTATATATATATATATATATATATATATATATATATATAATATATATATATATATATATACATACATACGATATATGGAGATTCGTTGCATTTGTATAGTTTACACAGAGATTTTTGAACGCGGGGTTTTGTGAATGTCGATGCCTTTGAAAATTGTGTGAGGAGCCATTGAACTTGACATAAAGTCAGATTAGATTTAATTTAAGTAGATGTTGAAAAAAAATCAAAAAAAATCAACGCAACAACAACCACGACAACGACAACAACAACAACAACAACACAGACCGCATATAAACTAATGGCATTAATCTAACAACTTCTAAGGAACAAGTAACAAATGTTTCGATTTCATCGCCCGGTCGAGCGTGGCACTTGGAAGCACTCCGTCGGTTACAATGATGAGGGTTCTGGTTGATCCGATCAACAGAACAGCCTGCTCGTGAAATTAACGTGTAAGTGGCTGAGCACTCCACAGACACGTGTACCCCTTAACGTAGTTCTCGGGGAGATTCAGCGTGACACAGAGAGTGACAAGGCCGGCCCTTTGAAATACAGGTAGAACAGAAACAGGAAGTAAGAGTGAGAGAAAGTTGTGGTGAAAGAGTACAGCAGGGATCACCACCATCCCCTGCCGGAGCCTCGTGGAGCTTTAGGTGTTTTCGCTCAATAAACACTCACAACGCCCGGTCTGGGAATCGAAACCGCGATCCTACGACCGCGAGTCTGCTGCCCTAACCACTGGGCCATTGCGCCTCCAAGCGAGCGTGGCACTAATATATACAAGAGAGACATCTTGTCGGCTATTATTGAAGATTTATCTTATGTATGAACGTTGGTGTGTGCGTTTATTTATGTACGTATTTATATATGCGTGTATGTATGATGTGTGTATGTATATGTTTGTATGCATATATATAAGCACACAAACACACATATCTGTACACATACAAGCACATGTTTTTATGGAAATACATATGGATACACAAACATAAGTACATACATCCCCATGTTTATATATATATATATGTGTGTGTGTGTGTGTGTGTGTGTGGAGCAACGGCTCAGTGGTTTGGACAGCGGTATCGCGGTTGTAGGATCGTGGTTTCGATTCCCAGATCGGGCGTTGTGAATGTTTATTGAGCGAAAACACCTAAAGCTCCACGAAGTTCCGGCAGGGGATGGTGGTGACGAATCCTGCTCTACTCTTTCACTACAACTTTCTCTCACTCTTTCTTTCTGTCTCTGTTGTACCTGTATTTCAAAGGACCACCCTTGACACACTCTGCGTCACGCTGAATCTCCCCAAGAACTACGTTAAGGGTACACATGTCTGTGGAGTGCTCAGCCACTTGCACGTTCATTTCAGGAGCAGGCTGTTCCATCGTCGTAACCGACGGAGTACCACACGCACACACACAGACACTATATATATATATATATGACATGCACACATACGCATGCCATCTGTCCCCGTCCCCTTTCGCTGCCCCCTCTTCACCCCAGTTTCTCTTCACTCTTCCCTTTATCTCTTCTAATAATCATTTCTAAGTCATTTACTACAAGTATTCATCTGTCTAAAGTAATAAGCATTTACACATGACACGTACATTTCTAATCCTTCCTAATTCACGTAGACAATCTTTAGAGAGAGGGAGCAAGTAATAGGGTAGATCTGCAGGTTGGTAGAAGCATTGAGAACATATTGATACAAGCTAACATAGTAATTTCCTAATATGCTTGGATTTAAATCGAAATTAATTCAAGTTATATTTTTGTTGTATGAATAAATAAGTGTACGAAAACAGATTGTAACCCAAGACTAAAGATAAATGAGAAACAAAAAATGAAAGCTAATATTATTTATGAATGTAGATTGAACCAATGAGGAAATCACTAAGTTTGTGCTACGTCTGACGGCAATGCATTCGCTGATATCCACACTTCGGAGCCCGCGATTCACTCGTCGGGTATTCTGACGAGGACCAAGGATTTTAAGTGACGAAAGTTACTACTGAGGACGGCTTGCTTGTGCAAACATTGTCAATCGAAAGTTCTCGTTAGTTTCGCAAACAGAGCACAAGTGAGCTTTAGGGGTATCGAAGTGAAAGCGCTTCGTTTTGTGGCTTTCCTCTCGTCGGTTTTATAGTGCATCGGCCCTTCTCACTGATGTGAAGACTCGCAAACAGGTTGGACTGACTAGTATTCGATCTTAAGTCCTTCATCTAACATCCCACACTTTGGTGGCTGCGAAGTGGAATTAGGATTACAAACGACGCAAGCCTCAACTAAATTTTATTTTTGAGCTGGTTGTGATAGTGACATATGGCGTCGCCTCCATCTTGGTTGTGACAAAGAATTGACTTGACAATCAGTCCTGGTAAGTTTTTGGGTGCAAGTGGGGGATGGGTAGGTGGGTTGGGCTGCCGAGTAGAGAGGAAAACCAAAGAGAAAAAATATATCACAGATTCAAGGAGGAAAAAAAAACTGATTTACAAAATTAGAAAAATTACTATAAGCTAATAATTTCTGATATTAAAATATTCTGAAATCAAATCACGAAATTGGAACTGATTACTTCAAACTAATTAATATTATTTAAAAATTTATTCCAGAAAGAAAAAAAACGTCTTAGTAGGATTGGTAAAAACGATAGCAAACAGATTGGTTTAGTTCTTGAGCTTCCATTAGTTACGGTTGGAGTATTTCCACGTAGAGTGTTTTATTGACTAACTCTTCCGTAGACAGAAAAAGAGAGAGAGAGAGAGAGGGACAGAGAGAGAGAGAGATAGATAGAGAGAGAGAGAGAGAAGAAGGAGAGAGAGAGAGAAAGAAGAAGAAAGAGAAAGAGAGATAGGAAATAAAGGTTCTTATTTTGTGATTATTTCTGAAAAAGAAGTGAGCTTGTGACGATAACGATAGATGTCGTGATATTTGGAATTATCTGGAATAATCTACGAAGGTTATTCACATAGCTTCCCATAGGTTTCTTTTATTATAACTTTATTTATATTCGAATATTTTCATTATCTTTGAAAATGGTTTCGATTTTAAATTCGTCTTTATTTTTAAAATGTATTTTTCTCCGCAAACCAATTCAGTTTCTTTGCAGTTCATTAACAGATTAAAGAACGACCCAACTGAGAAATAGCAGGGCATTGAGTGTATTTCTCTCACTGCTGATTGATTCCACTATCTCAATTCTGTTCCAACCATGACAAAGGCAATTTATTTCTTGGTTACAAATATCCGTTTTTTTTTTCTTTTTTGTTACTCCAATATTTTCGATAACACAAGGCAGCAATCTGGCAGAATCGTCAACGCGCCGGGCGAAATGCTTAGCAGCAATTCACCTGCATTTACGTTCTGAGTTCAAATTTCGTCGAGGTCGAAGTTGCTTTTTATCCTTTCGGGGGTCGATAAAATAAGTATCAGTAGAACATTGGGGTCGGTTTAATCGATTTACCTCGTCCTCAATATTTTCGATAACGAAAACCGCATCTTTGTAACCTGTTATCAGGGCGGAGAATTGGTTACACCGTCAAAGCGGTTGATAAATACATTGTGGTATGTGTTCTGTCTGACTGAGATCTGAATTCAAATCCATCTGAGGTCATCATCGCTTTTCGGGGTTGATGAAAAAAAGCCGGAGCAACCGATAAGCTACCTTGCTGCGTCTTTACCGGTTCTTTGCATTCTGGGATCAAAGCCAGCGACGGCATTGATTCCAAGCTGTATCAGTTCCTAAGGAAGTGGCCTTTCTCTTGTAGAAACATCGGTGGTTCGGAGAGGAGTGACTTTCACGCATCGGTCGATGTCACTCTTCCATGAAAAGAAAAAAAAGAAGACCTGGCTCGGACCTGGGTCAGGGGAAGATCTATAGTTAAACCTGACTCATAGAGGTCGGTCTTCATATCAACTTATTAGGTTTATATCACTTTACTCCACTTCATTGTACTCTATAGCACTATTATGTATATCACTGCTAGGACGCCATGATAGATCGTTAGCTCCTACACGCATTTTTTTCTCTCCTTGTTTTTTCTGTGTCCCTTTCTGTCGAAGAGCTTAGGCTCGAAACGTAAAAGACTTTTTCTATTTCTATTCCTGAGCGCTATACTAATACCTTTGTTTGTACTCCACCTGCCTTCGTCTTTTGTTTATTTTCGTAAACTTTCCCTTACTATATATATATATATATTGAAATAATCAGTGTATGACTTATTAAACACAGCTCATTCATATTTCTGTAATGAAGAAGATTGGATGTTAAAATGGGTTATCGTTTTTATGTTTGATGTTGCTATACAATTTGTCTCATACAAAAGGACTCAGATATTCATAAATAGCAAATCGTAATAGTCATACTTGTACTCCTTAGCTGTTAATAAAAGACAAAAACAAACGTTTAAAGTACATAGGTTTATTTTTTAGTTATCATTTAATGGGATTTATGAATTCATTATTTAAGTTATTTACATTATTTACATTTGACTTATATTTGTCCTCATCTTGTTTGTTATTAACACAACGTTTCGGCTGATATACCCTCCAACCTTCATCAGTAGTGTTTAAGAGCGCAGGCTACTAACCCCAAGATTCCAAGTTCGATTCCAGGCAGTGACCTGAATAATAATAATGATAATAATAATAATATTAATGATGATGATAATAATAATGATAATAATAATAATAATAATAATGATAATAATAATAATAATAATAATAATAATAATAATAATAATAATAATGATAATAATAATAATAATAATAATAATAATAATAATAATAATAATAATAACCATCAAGGCCAATAAGACCGAACCATCAAGGCCAATAAACCAGATATTGTTGTGAAAGACCAAAACAATAAAGTTTGCTTATTGATCGACATGAGCATCCCCTGTGATCATAATATCTAAGCGAAAGAGTTTGACAAGCTCAGAAAATATAAAGACCTACTCATTGAAATTGAGAAAATGTGGCATCTCAAGGCGGTTACAATACCAGTGATCGTAGGAGCACTAGGAATGATCAAGAAGGGAACCGAAAATTATATGAGAATGATCCCTGGCTTACCATCCCTGCAAGAAGTGCAAAAGATTGTCTTAACTGGTACATCACACATATTGAGAAGAGCATTGTCGATGTGAGAACTGTTGCTGCTCATGTATTTTAATTTAACTTTAAAAAAAAAAAAAAAAAGTGAACGAACTATTGAGTTTGGTTTAATGGCCTACCAATGTATACTATGAGTTTCTTTGCCCTAGGAGTCGGGAAGACACTCGGCAAGAAATGGAAGCAAATTTGAAAGAAGATAAAAAAAGTAATAATAATAATAATAATAATAATAATAATAATAATAATAATAATAATAATAATAATAATAACGATAATAATAACAACAACAACAACATTGAAAAATACCTTAGGAATGAGAATCCAAGTTCGAAATTTCACCAAGACACCTGATGACGACTGGAGGGTTTATCAGCCGAAATGTTGTGTTAACAACAATCAAGATGACTATAAATATCCGTCAAATGTAAATAATGTAAATAATGTACATAATTCCCCACCTCTTAGATGTAGAATCTGTATGATTTATATATTCGTTCTTCCAGTCACGTTTATTTGAATCTAGACTCTTAGTCTTGCACGAATATATAAATTCCATTAAATGATAGCTAAGAAAAAGTAACCTACATACTCTTTTACTCTTTTACTTGTTTCTGTCATTTGACTGCGGGCATGCTGGAGCACCGCCTTTAGTCGAGCAAATCGACCCCGGGACTTATTCTCTTGTAAGCCCAGTACTTATTCTATCGGTCACTTTTGCCGAACCGCTAAGTAACGGGGACATAAACACACCAGCATCGGTTGTCAAGCAATGCTAGGGGGACAAACACAGACACACAAACACACACATACATATATATATATATAATTATATATACGACGGGCTTCTTTCAGTTTCCGTCTACCAAATCCACTCACAAGGCTTTGTTCAGTCCGAGGTTATAGTAGAAGACACTTGCCCAAGGTGCCACACAGTGGGACTGAACCCGCTCCAGCATGGCCGCAGTCAAAAAACTGAAACAAGTAAAAGAGTAAAAGAGTATATATATATATGTGTGTGTGTGTGTGTGTGTGTGTGTGTTTGAGTGAGTGTGTGTGTGCAGTCCGTCTTGTACTCTACAAGACTCTACTACATACATTATTGCTCTTCATATCAATATTTAGCAATTTCAAGTCCCCAAAATCTATAGCAGGAGGCATTTGTCCAAAGTACTGTGCAGCGGAACCAAACCGAGGAATCCAGATCCATATGATGGTGTATCTAATGTTCAACAAACACAGTGAGTTGGGTTCGCTGTTAGCTTTTGTAATGGTCATGAACTCTGTCCCATTCACCCCAACCCCATCAACCCACATCCCTTAAAACAAACATTTTAATGGAATATTATCAGTGAGAAATAGATATGCTTGAGGTTTTTATAGTTAAAACATTTTTGTCTAATTGCTAATTCCTATAAATTTGGTTGACATTGATTCTATAACGATTAGAGTACTTTTTAATTACTCCACCAAGCTGAAATTAAGCCTACCGTTTACTGATTATTATTATTATTATTATTATTATTATTATTATTATTATTATTATTATATTATTATTATCATCATCATCATCATCATCATCCTCATCATCATCATCATCACCATCATCACCATCATCACCATCATCACCACCATCACCATCATCACCACCATCACCACCATCACCACCATCACCATCGTCACCATCATCACCATCATCACCA